>NW_027397151.1:1847444-1890221 GCF_003265705.2 Callorhinus ursinus
CTCTGCCCCCACCCCTGCTCTCCCCCCTCCCCCGCACCCGCTCTCCTCCTACACCTGTTCCTCCTCCCACACCTGCTTTCCCTACCCGCACACCTGGTCTCATGCTCCACACCCCTGCTATTCCCTGAGACTCTGCTATTCTTCTCCGCATCAGCATCAGCGTGGCCTGTCCTCTGCCTGCTGATGCCCCACAGGCAGGGCCTCCAGAGCCCAGGACGTCACGTTCACCACTCTCTCTGCCATCTAGAATGTGACCTGGGGACAAGGCCACTCTCCCCAGGGACGGGTAGCGACTGTCCCGGGCACAGCTCTGGGCCACAGGCGCCTGTAGTTTGTTTCCGGCGGGGCCGAGCGCTGGCCTGGGTTGAGGACAGTGGCGAGGCGGGGGGTGCAGCGTAGACAGTTCCATCCTGGAGGACTGGAGGGGTGGACACTGGGGAAGCCCCTCAGGCTGACCCACCCCCCAGGCCTGGCTGCACAGGCGTCTCCAGAGGACAAAGCACAGCAGGCTGGGTGGGGGGGTGGGTGCCTGGGATGGGGTCAGTGCTGGCTCAGCAGGGCTGAGGGGTCCAGAGTCCCCCTGCTGGGCACCCACAGGGCTCAGCCCCCATGACTGCCAGCCTCAAAGTGGAAGGCTCCAGCCATCCCAGGAGCCGGAGGGAGAGAGCGGGCCTTCCGTCTGTGAATGAACTCCCTGGTCACCGTCACTGTCCGTGCCCTGCTTGGTGCCAGGGGCTCTGCTGGGCATCATGGGTGAGAAAGCACAGAGCGGATCCGCAGCTCGCGAGCCCCCCGCCCCATGAGCTCGCGGGACCTGGGCAGGAGGGACACCGTGGAGCAGACATGGACAGGAGCCACCAAGCCTCGCGCCCCACCTTGCCTCCCGGGACCAGCCGCCACGACAAGGGGCCAGAGCAGAGGACAAGCAAGAGTACAGGCAGACCACCGAAGAGGGGGATTCAGCCAGAGACGAAGAGTGTGGCTGGAACGGGGCTCACTTTTCCAATCCCTCCTTACTCCCTTATCACGGACTCACAACCTCTTCCCCGGGACCACATGGGCTGCTGCCCTTGGAGACACAGGAACCCGCGCGCGCGCGCGTGTAGGTATGTGAGTGTGTACACATGTGCGCAGGTGTATCGTGTGTATGCACGCGTGCGTGTACAGACCCACGTGTACACACGTGTGTGTGCAGGCCACCCCCACTAGAAGGTGTGCCGATCATGCTCTAGGATGGGGTCCACCCCCCTGGGTGGGGGGCTTTCTGGGCGTGGGGGGGTCGATCACCCAGCCACAAGGAGGAGGTGTCAGCAGGGCCCCCCAGCCGAGCCCGTGCCTCCCGTGGGCGGGGCCTCTGAGATCCAGGCCAGCTCAGCCCTGACCGGGGATTTGCATCTTCGGGAAGCTCTCGGGACTGGGGGCTGGCTCGGCTCCTGCGTTGTTGCTTTTGCTTTATCAAGTACACTTTTCAGACCCAGCAGTGGTAACTTTTTTCTCTTTCACCAAATCCCCTCTGGCATGGTGCCCAGAGACTGAGGGAGGCGGCCGGTCGCCTGGCGTCCCTGGACACAGATACCCTTACATAACTGTCCCATTGCAACCCAGTGGGAGGGCTCTGGTGTGCTGGGCGGTTTGACGTATTTATTAAGTGGTACCTTGCTTCTCGGCCAAAGGTACATTTCATTTACACAAGGCCGGGCCTGGGGCCACGAATGAGCAGGGGACGGTTTTCAGTGCTGTTCTAGTGCCTCTTGCTGGTGACCCCACAGACCACATTTGCTGTGGCGCATCTATCTTCTAGCGGCCTGGGGTGCAGGGGTGCAACCCTCCCTACTTTGCGGTGGATCGAACTGAGTCTTGGGGGGGCGCCCATGGCTGGTGGACAGTGTGCTTGGGGCCTGGCCATTTGGAGTCCCTGAAACCTGCTGCCTGGCTCTCCTGGGACGAAAAGATGACCCCGGACCTAGCTCTGGACCCACAGTGGTCTTCTCCGTGGGCTGAATTATGCCGTGGGTCTCTGCTCTCCGAATCAGCCTCCAGTGGAGCTGGAGGAGGTGGCTGGGTGGGGAGTGGGCGAGCCCGTGTCTCTGTAGTCTCCCCCGCTGGAGGCCAGCTGGTGACAGCTTCTCCCACCTGTGCGCAGGTGCCCACCGGCCCGCCCCGCCTGCCGCCCAGTAGTACTCCTGCTCTGCCTGGTCAGCAGCGGCGCCGCAGTGAATTCATTAAAATGTGATCTGGCCGTGTTCAAGTTCCAAGAGAAGGGAAGAAAACTGCACACGGGCGGTCCCTGGGGTCTTCACTTCCCTCCCCATAGCTCAGCATTTAAATTTTGCAGAACATCCATCAATAATGCAGCCGGCTGACCTGCCCTAGAAAAGCATCAAAGCCTCCCGCATGCCCCTGCATGCCCCCCTCCCCACACCGGCCGCCAGGACTGCAGCCCGGCCCACATCAAGTCTGCGACTTGCACTCCCACGTGCTGGTGGAGCCCAGGGTGCCACCCAGCCTGAGAATGGTGTCCCCAGCTCCTGGACCCGTGTCCCCTGCCATGCTACAAGCATGTCTCCCTGCCCACACTGGCCCTCTGCAGCGGGCCCTCTGCAGGGAGCTGGCGGCCGGGATACGGGTGTAGATTGAGGCAGAGAGCCCGGTGTCCACACTGCTACTCACAGACCCTCCCAGCGTCCCTCCCTGAACGAGGTTAGGGTTCTCCTGCTCACTGGGTCGATGCCGGCGTCCTGAGGCTCCCGCCCCGGGCCCTGTGCCCCCTCATGCTTTCTTGCTTGTCCCTGCTGTCACTGCGGGAACTGAGAAATGAGTAAACTGAGGGCCTCCCGCCTGCACCCGGAACTCATGTTGCTCAGCACCTGGGTGTCTGACTGGCACCTGGGAACGAGCAGGAGGGCGTCTGGAATGGCCACTGTGGCAGGAGGGGTCCCGGGCCACTGTTCTTGTTCATCAGGTGCACTGGGACTCATTCCCGGGGGCATGGGGAGTGCGGCCACTGAGGAAAACAGGCTCCAAGGCTTCGAGCGCTCAGTGACCACATGACCAGCAATCCTGTGCCTGGCCCTGGCCCACGGGAGCTGGAAAAAGTCCAGACAAATGCTTGTTCCAGGGCTCACAGCTGCCCGGCCACCGTGGCCACTGGTGGAAGCAACCTGCCTGTCCATCTGCCCACAGGTGAGCAGACACTGCTCCACGCACGCGCAGGGGCAGGGCTCTGCTAGAGAAGGAGCGACCCCGCGGACGAACCTCGACGGCACAGTGCTGAGCAGAGGGAGCGGACACGAAGCCACAGGCTCCCAGGCCCCCCCTGATGTGAAGCGCCCATCCCTGGCCCGTCCATCAAGACATTGGAACAGTGGTCACCGGGGGCCGGGGGGCGGGAGTGGCTGCCTGCGGGACAGTTATTTTGGGGAATGAAATCGCTCACGGACCAGGTGGAGCACTCGGGGTGCATGGAGACGCCTGCCCCCCCACCCGAGGCTGCGTGAGCCTACGGCACCCCCTGACAGACCTCGCCGCACCCCATCACCCCATCTCCTCGCCCCCCCCTCCCCCGCACCGGGTTTGCTTTCTGCCACACGAACCAGCTGAGCCAGGTGAAGCGAGAGAAAATGCCAGCACTGCAGGGACGGCTTCCTCCCTCGGCCGGCTGCGTGGGGAACGGAGGCGCCAGGGCCGCTGGGTGGGCAGGGCGCTCAGCACCCACCCTCCTGCCCTCTCCCCCCTTCCCTCTGCTGGGCACAGAGGGGAGATGAGCTTTAGGAATGACCACCGAGGATTTTGGGGGTCAGAGGCTCTGGGAGAATGAGAGCAGGTGTCGCATCCAGGGAGATGGGGCCGCCTTGGCCCCCGGCATGTCTCCTCCTCGGGGCCCCTCCCGGCCACCCACCCTGGGTCACAGACACAGCATCTGCACTGCCCAGGGCTGGGACATTCGTGGCCATGCACGCACATCTCACACCTGACCACTGAGCAGCCACGTGCCCTAGCTCTGGAAGCCAAGGATTCCGTGGGGCTGGGTCGTTCTCTGAGTGGGCTGTCCTGTGCCCTGTGGCATCTCCCCCAAGTTGTGACAACCCAAACTCTCCCCAGACACCCCCAGTGTCCCCGCGGTGGGGAGGGAATCACCCTGGTTGAGAACCATGGCTCCAGGGAAGGAGACAGCCAATAAATAGGCAATACCTGTCCCGTCAGGTAGTGACAAGGGCTGTGTAGGAAAGGGAGGCAGGAGAGGGGGCAGAGGACGCTGGGGGTGTGTGGGCTGCTGGTTCATACAGGCTGGCCAGACAAGACTTCTTTGCTAAGGAGATGCTTGATTAGCGAGCTGGAGGGTATCCGGGGGAGGGATGTTTTCAGCAGAGGGAACAGCCAGTGCCAAGGCCCTGGGGCAGGCACTCTGGTTTGGCTGGGGAGATAGGCCCGTGAGCAGGGGCAAGGTGAGCCAGAGGGTGGACAAGGAGCCGAAGCTATGTTTGGACTTGACTTGGGGAGATGGGAAGCCACAGGAGGGTTTGAGAAGGCAGCGATGGTCAGATCTGTGCGTGGATAGGATTGCCTGGCTGTTGAGTCAGGTCAGGTGCAGGGCAGGAGCAGAGCCCCAGAGACCAGCTGGGCCGGGGCCGTCAGGGTCTGAGCAGGCCGAGCAAGCAGGGGTGGGTGAGAGGTAAAAAAAGGGAAACGCAGGGTAGGCCCCAAAGGCAAACAGCCACGGGGGCGGGGTCCTGGCTGCTGAGGGCGTGTGGAGGCCAGCCACGGTGGGGCAGCAGACGTTCGTGGTCTGCACAGTGAACACAGAGACTTCCCTGCCTCTGCCTGGAGGCACTTGCGCTCTCTCCCTCCCCCTTCCACCCCCAAGTCTTGCTGGCGGCTTCGCGAGAGGACATGGGTGCCCACCCGGGGCCTGTGGTCCTGAGCCTCGGGAGGATGGGGCTTCGGGTCCTGCCAGAGGAAAGCAGGCTGCAGGATCCACAGCCTCCCAATTTTAAGAGAATCCAGAAATTGGGTCTTGTATACAAAAATATCCTGCAAATACCCTGCTTAAATGCTACGTCTTAAAAACAACAAACCCTCCCACTCCCGGGGCCGAACCTGTCTCTGTGCTGCCCGTTTGCAGCCCTGGATCTGGCGGACAAGCAGCCTCGAAGCCGAGGACACGGGTGCAATCCCTGCCCCATCCGAAGGCACGCGCCGCCTCAGAGTGGTCTGGGGTGGGGGCAGCTGTGCGGCCACCTGCGTCTGCCCTTGTGTCAGGAAGGCCGCCACGTACGTAAACGAGTGAGCGTGGCCACGTGCCGATAAAACTTTATTTAGAAAGCTGGAGTTATTACAGGTTGGATCTGGGGGACCCCCAGCCAGCATTGCCCTGACTGCTTGCCCCCCTCGGGAGCCCAGGAGAGGGCAGACCCCTGAGCTGGGACCCGCCCCTCCAGAGCCCCTCACGTCCCTTGGAGGGGTCAGAGGCCATGGCCTCCTCCTGTCACCCTTGCCTGCACCGGCCCGCTCAGCACACCCTCTCCTTCCTCCTGTACATTTATCTGAGCCTGCTGGGCCTGTACCAGGGCTCCCACCCTCACCCCACCAACCGCTGTCCTGTCAGACCACAAACCTACAGGAAGAGGGTGGCCTTGCTGGGCCCCTGCCCTCCAGCCAGGCCTCTGAGGAAGAGGCAGAGGAGGGAGATGCCCACAAGGGGACGAGAAAGCAGTGCGGGCTTCCTGGAGGAGGTGGGCTGGACCCCAGGGCCCCAGCTACTCCCACGGGAGGCTCGGTCCTTGACTTGCCTCCTCCTCCCTCCCTGTCCCTGAGGCCAGCTCTTTGGACTCACATCTCAGCTCAAGGAAAAGATGGAAAACAATGAAAGGCGCACAGCAGGGGATTTGTGAAACGAGTCTTGGCCAATCCCAACGATGCACAACCCAGATGTGGGACAGCGCTGAGGGAGAAGGGTGTTTCCCACGCGGAGGATACACCGCCAAGCGCCAACAGGGGCCACACACCTTGTTCGTCAGGACAGCTGGTCTGTAACACGGGAAATGCACCCCGGCGGCGAGTGCAGCCCGGACACGCGGGCGTCGGTCCCCTGTAAGCCGTGTGCACCTTCCGGAGCTCGGACGGCCGGTTGCTGCTTTGTGCGCCTCTCTTTTCTTCCACAGATGTGCTGTTCTTGTGAGGAGAGGAATCTCTAGGCGTTCTTGCGGAAAAGGGCTCCGACGTGGGCTTGGGTGCGTGGACTGGCTCCGACGTCCAGCCTCGCGTCTGGGGACTTGGGGGGCGCCCGCCCAGTGCACGTGTTCGGGCCCCGCAGACCGCAGCCCCCCAGCCGGCGGCCCCGCGTGTGACCCAGGAGCACGGACGGCAGGGGCCGGGCGTCTGTCTCTGGGGCAGAGCTCACGCCCCAAGACAAGAGTGCCTTTGTTTCTCCCCTGCTTCCCTTTCCCGGGCGGGGGATCGGTTAAGATTCAGGGCGAAAATCCAGGTGCTGGCGGAGTCATCTCGGCCCTCACTGACCCTGCCGAGAGCCCTAGGCTGCAGCTGGTGAACTCAACACAGGGTTCCATGAACATGCCCAAAAACGAGCGGGGAGAAACCCGACTGCCACCCCGCCCGGCCCACCACTGCCTCCCTGCAGCGGGCCTCTTCAGAGGACTTACAAGGAGCTCATTTTCTCGGAAGACACATTTTTAGAATTTCTCATGTGGCCCGCTGCTGGGCTTCCCAGGAAGCAAAGGAAAGATGCTGGTCCTGTCGCTGCAGGACAATGCCCCTGAAACTGAGTAACGAGATGGCATTAACCACGGTTGATGATGGTGATTGCGAGATTCAGCTGGAGCAAAGCTATGTGGGTCGCCCTACATGAAACCGCTGCCCTTGCCGACAGTGTAGCTGGAGAATCTTCAGAACTATGGGAAGGTCCTGGTTTCGCTTTTTCCTAAAAATCCTGTAAGACTACGAGACCCTCTTGTTCCACCCTCATGTGGGGAGACGTTTCAAGTTAATGAAGGTGACCAGTGAGGGTCTGCGTGCGTGGGGACGGGGAGCCAGGGTGGGGTCCCCAGTGACCTCACCCAGGGGTAGGCGGCAGTGGGTCTGAGGACGTCCGTGGCTCTGCGCTAAGTGTGTGACACAGACACTCTGCTGGGGGAGCATGCAGGGGAGCGTGCAGGCAAGCGGTGTCAGCGGCAGGGGTGTCTCTGGCGAGGCACACAGGAGACGCTTGAGCCTCTCCCATTGTACCGAGGCCTCTCCTGACATTTTAATCATGTAAAAAGGCTCCACTTACATAGCTCTGCCTGATTAGACAGGGCGGCAATTATGTTTGTGGATTTCCCCCTTCGTCGAGATGGCTCACTCTGCCCCCCCCCCATGGGAAGCTGCTCTGAGAAGCGTCTGCAGTGTTTCTCCCCCAGACTCTGCTGTTCCCAGGGGCGGGGGGGATCAGATTCTCCCAGGGAGAGGAGGGGAAAGGTACAGATTTGTGCAGGGGTCTCGTGGAGAAACGTGACCTTCCTGCGGGGCCGGAACTCTGGCGCCTGGGCCCAGTGGCCTGAGGGTCCGCCTGCCCAGGGGAGGGGTGGGGGGGGGCAGCGAGCAAGTCGCCCGGGGTCCCCACGCCCTGCCAGCGGCCGCCCGCAGGTTTTACAAAAGCCTGGAAGCAGAGGCGAGGGTGTCCTTGTTGTGTGGTTGCCGCTGAGCGACCTGCCCAGGGGTGTCTGGTTAACTCTGGGCTGTTCTTCAGACCCTCCCCGGAGCCGGTCGGGGGAGGGCCAGGCCGCTCGGGACACAAAGCCCGAGCTGGAAACACACTCTGCTCCCTCACCCGCAGCAACCCCTGCCCCCTTTGGCCACTTCGTTTCTTCCCCTGAAGGCAAAGGCAGACACCGCCTGTGAGCAAAGCGGGAAAGGGGGTCTGGAGCAGGATCCCCAGCGGACCACCTGCCCTTCCTGAGCAGCTGACGCGAGCTGGGCTGAGCACAGCCCCGTGTCTCCCCGGCCACCTGCTGGGGCACAGGGTCACAGATTCAGAGGCAGCTGCTGCGCTCCATCCAAGGCCTCTGCGAACACCATGAGTCTTGTGTCTGGGATGAGCGCTCTCTGCTTATGCTGTATAAGCTCCCCAGGGGAAGAGACACCACACCCCAAATCTTGAAAGCTGGTGTCTCACAGTCATCCTTGGAGTGTCCCTTGTTCAGCGTCAGGCTCTACTCTCTGATAAAGTGCAAATGCCACCTTGTGCCACTTCTATCAACCATTCACACTTCAGTATAAAATTTGGGGTATGCTCTTTCATGGACTCTGGCAATCTAGTATAAAAGGTCCCAAAGAGCGAGGACACCTAGATTGGAGTGCTCAGTAGCTGGGAAACAAACAAACAAACAAAAAATCAAAGCAAATACTGATCTTTTTGATCTCAAGTGGTAGGGGTCACAGCTCTGCCGCCCTGCCCCTGGGTCTGCCCCTCTGCCGGCTCTGCCCTTGCCACGCCCAACCTGACCTTTCTACACATTTCATGAGCTGCTCCAGTGCCCCAGGCATGCCGCTGAGCGCTGGTCAGTCAGTGGTGCCTGAACAGACTGGCCTGCCCTACAGAGCTTGTGTCAGGAGGAGAACGCACAGTAAAGGAGCCAACAAGCTCACGCGCAGTCTCCTCTGAGCGGGGGCCATGAATGAACCCACCCAGCTCAGGGACAGGAGGAGGAAGGGCACAGGCCCTGAACAGAGTGGTCAGGGAGGCCTCCCTGGGGGTCATGTCTGGTAAGACAAGAAGAACGGGGGCCTCAAGCACCTGGGGGCAGGAGAGAGGCACATGGAGGATGTGGAGGGGTGGGCCAGTCCTCAGCACTGGAGGAGCGGGAAGCTAGGTGGGGACGGCGGGCGGCATGGGCACTGGGGCGCTGGGGCACCTGGTGTGTCTCAGGCACTGGTTCCCTCCTGCAGACTCCCTGCCATTCGTTCTGTCCAGGGACCTTCCTTTCCGCAACTGGGCTCCCTGCAGGCCTGGCGTGCACACAAGGCCTTGCCACGAGACGCCGACGGTCCAGGGAGTGTCCACCAGCGGTCTCAGGACACTCACAACCTGTGGTCTCTGGATCTGCTAATTAGTGCATACAGCTTGTGTCTAATTATTTCACTTGACTCGCTTAAGATGCAGAGACCATGTGCTCTGGGTGGGAGGAGGGGAGGGGCAGCTGGGGAGGGGCCCTTGGCCACTGAGCAGACCCCGAGGCGGCTGCCCTGAAGGAGAGGCCCAGGCCCCCCAGGCGGGACAGAGCTGAGAGGCAGAGGAGGCCGGCAGGGATGCAACGGGACCTGCAAGCTCTCCAGGCCTGAGCCACGTGCAGGCTGGTGCATTCTGGATGTTTCTGAGGACACAGGACAGAGGCTGGACTGTGGAATGCTAGCCAGCCCACCCTACGCCAGGGGCACGCTGCCGGCGGCCAGGTGCAGAGGGTGAGGGCCCGGCGTGCGGGGCACGTGGCGGCGCAGGGGCTGAGACAGGACAGCAAAGGCCCGGGGAGGGGGGCTGTCTCTACGCAGGGGCATGGGATCTCCCCGCTGGAGGTGGGAGGCTAACCAATGCAGCTTTTCTGGGGAGGGGGGTGTGGATTTTGCAGCCGTCAATCCCCTGAGAAAGTGCATGGCTTCAGATCTCCAAAGTCTGCTCTCAGGGCTGAGGGCTGAGGTCAAAAGGCAAGAGTGGGGACTTGGCTTCACACCAAAGGGCAGAGGCTGACGTGGCCCTGGACAAGGCTGCCAGGGCGTGGGGAGCAGGCTGAGCGTGGCCGCATGGGACCTGCGTGGGCCGAGCTGGGCTGAGCAAATGGTGAGACCGAGCGGGGCTCTGGGGCCGAGGGGAAGACTCTGGATTTTGTTCCAAATGGAAAAGGAGGCCACGGAAGGCCTCAATCTGGGCAAGGAGGGGCCGGAGACTTGGGGCATCAGGAGGTCACTCTGAGGCCTGAAGCTGCTTGCTCCTTCATAAACGAATGGAAACCAGGACAGGCCCCTGCTCCCAGTGCTGCAGAACTGGCCTGGGGGAAACGGAAGCCTGCTCTCCAGAGCTGGGCCTGGGTTCCGAAGAACCAGCAGAGTCTCCAAGCTCTCTGATGGCTGGGAGGCCTTGCCTCCTTCTGCGGCTGGATGGGTCCTCCGGATAGAGGCTCTGAAAATGCCTCTTTCCTTCCCGAAGGCCCAGTGTCACCAGCCAGAGCTCCGAGCAGGGCTGGCGGCCACAGAGCTGTGTATTATGTCAGACGGAGCAGACGACAGCTGAGTGCGCTGGACACTCGGCCTGCTGGCAGGGCCTCAGCCCTCCCGCCTCCCCGTTTCCGGTGCCTGAAGTCCACGCTCATCAAATATTGAACAGAAGCCCTTTGTGGATGGCGAGGCTTTGCTGGGCAGGGGCCGGAATCTGCCGTGGTGGGGGCCGGGGGACACGTGGGGTCGCCGGCACCGTGGCCCAGCGGAGACGGTGGGGCCCAGACGTCTGGGCTGGGGAGAGAGCCTGCCCCCTGCCCCCTGCACGTCCTCCTGCCCACCTGCCCACCCGCCATCCGCTGAAGGCTGAGGACAGCGGTGTACCCCGAGAACCCCAAGGTGAGGACCGGGCCTCCTTCGGCCTCTGCGTCACAGTTCAGGTCAGCTGATGAGCACCTGTGTCTCTGCGGGGCTCCGTGAGGCGGGCAGCCCCGTGTGAACATGGGACAGAGGGGCCACGCTGGCTGCCTATGACACAGGGCAATCAGGGGTGGATCCCGGGGCACTGCTCGGGCTGCGGGTGCCTGCCACGTGGCTGGCACAGGTGAGGACCTGAATGCCGGATTCTATGTAACGGTAAAGACTGAAGTTTGAACGGCGGCATGTGGCTGGTGGCTACCCACAGTGAGCTCTTGGAGGGCTGTCTCCTCATCATCCTGGAGTTCAGAGGATGCCTGTTACAATTAGGAACCCCAGAAAAGCAGATCAGGCCTGTACTCTCTCCCCCAAATCCATGTCCCTATGGAAGCTCAGAATGTGACCCGATTTGGAAATAGGGTCTTTGTGAGTTAAGATGAGGTCACACTGGATTAGGATGGGCCCTAAGTCCAATGATTGGCATCCCCATAAGAAGAGGGGACACAGAGAGACACCCAGAGGAGAAGCCGCGTGACCCGGAGGCAGAGGTTGGAGTGAGAGGGACAAGCAGACTCCCTGCTGAGCGCGGATCCCGCTGTGGGGCTCGAACCTAGAACGCATGAGGTCATGACCTGACCAAAGTCAGATGCTTAACACTGAGCCACCCAGGTGCTCAGTGCCAAAGTTTTTGACTGAATGAAGGACCTTGCTGAGTGGTGTCTAATGATTGCTTGCAACAAGTTAGATGTGTGATGCACAGCATTCAGGGAAAGTGGGTGCTGGTCATTCATCCCAAAGAGCAGAAAATATGATCGATTGTACCAGCCCCCAAGGTTCAGAGCAAGGTCACCTCCTCTGAGAAGCCTCCCCTGATTTCTCCATTGTGAGAGCATCTCATCAGTACACGACAATTTGTGCATGCAATCGCCTGCACCCACCTGCAGTACATTCATTTAGGTTCTGCTCCTCACCCCCCCCACCCCCCGGGACCTTGGGGAGCCGCCGTCTGTCTCACGAGTTGTCCTCTGTCCCCTGTGCCTCACCCAGCACCTCTGTCTGAATTTGCTAAACAAGGAAGGAAAACACAGGGTGTTTGTTCCTGTGCAGACCTCTCTGATGACCTTCCCCATAGGGTCACTGGTCCACTGCCCCAGCTAATGGCAGCATCCTTCTGGGAGCCAGGGGAGCAGTCCCTTGTCTGATCCCTGACTCCAGGGCCTGGTCTGGATGGAGCAGGCACCTACCCTGGTCCCTGGGAGATCCCCCAGTCACCCACGGAGCCCCTGAGGTTCTGTCCCCCTCTGCTGTGACATATCTCCAACAATACCGGGCCAAGAAAACATCTGACTCCGTGGAGCTAAAGCCCCTTGGCGAGCCTCCCCACCAGTCCTCGCCCCGCTGCCAGGGCACACGCATCCCCTCCCTGCTGAGCCCACCAGGCTGACATCACTATGTCCATTTCTCAGAGAGAGGTAAACCATTCTCCTTGTCTAATGATTGAAACGGGCACTGAGGCTGGGGCTCAGAGGTGTTCCCTAACGTGCTCACGGCCAGGCCGTTGGCGAGGGTCACCCTGCATCCTGCTGAGCCACGAGGTTGTGTAAATTCCCCCTCACGTGACCTCTCTGCCCCAGCCTACCACCCCGGTGCACGGCCCAGTACAATTTAGGAATGCCAAGAAAAGCACCTCATGCCCTTCCTGGGGAGGGGCGGGGGTGGCACTTTCTGTGCTACTCCCTGGCGTTTATTGATTTGGAAGGCGCAGGTGGGGCAGCGTGGCTGGACCAGTTCCGGCAGCTTTGCCAGGGGTGAGGTCTAGACTCGAGGTGTTTGGTGCCCCCATCTCCAAACCTGCCAGGATCACAGGTGTGTGGAATCAGTCTGGGGAGTGAAAACCTGCCACAGCTGGGCCCTGAAAATCCACACGTAGCAAGGTCCCAGCTCAGTGCCCCTGATCAAGATGAGGTCCCCCGGACCCAGATGATGAGGCCTGCAGCGCTTCTTGGGAGGGGGAGCTGGAGGCCATCAAGATGAGTGTGGCTACAGGCTCTGGCGACTAGTACAGGCTCTGCCAACAAGCGCCCGGGGAGGGAGCGGCTGGTATAGGCTCTGCAAACGAGCCCCCCGGGGAGGGAGTGGCTGGTACAGGCTCTGCAAACGAGCCCCCCTGGGAGGGAGCAGCTGGTACAGGCTCTGCCAACGAGCCCCCAGCATCGAAGCAGCCGGTACAGGCTCTGCAAATGAGCCCACAGCGAGGGAGTTGGTGGTACAGGCTCTGCAAATGAGCCCCCGGCGATGGAGCGGCTGGTACAGGCTCTGCAAACGAGCCCCCGGCGATGGAGCGGCTGGTACAGGCTCTGCAAACAAGCCCCCGGCGACGGAGCGGTTGGTACAGGCTCTGCCAATGAGCCCCCAGCGACGCAGTGGCTGGTACAGGCTCTGCAAACGAGCCCCTGGTAATGGAACGGCTGGTACAGGCTCTGTAAACAAGCCCCCAGTGAGGGAGTTGGTGGTACAGGCTCTGCAAAGGAGCACCCGGCGAGGGAGCAGCTGGTACAGGCTCTGCCAATGAGCCCCCAGGGAGGGAGCGGCTGGTACAGGCTCTGCCAACGAGCCTCCAGTCCTGGGAGCCAAGTGCTTTCGAGGGTAAACAGACTTGCGTATCCTTTAGAGGAGACGCTGGCCTCTGGTCACTGAGCAAACCGGAGGCCGTCATGGAGGCCCTGAGGCAGGAGAGACGCTGGTTTGGGAAGCAGGGCGTGCTTACTCAGTGCCGCCAGCTGGGGGCTTTCAGCCCGGACCTGCTGCTGACCCTTCCAGGGGCCCCAGAGGCAGGTGCCCGGGACAGCGTCATCTACCCAGATGGGAACAGTGGCCCAGTGCCTGGAGACGCTCCCGCACTGGGTGGGAAAATACCTGTCTGGTGGCGGCAGCAGCAAAGCCACCTCCTCCCGCCCTCTCCTGAGGGTCTGGCTCTGGGTGGGGCGGACACTGGAGTCCACACGGATGGGGTGAGGGAAGGTGGGTACAACAGAGGTGCCGGCCTCCTGGGGTGACAGGAAGGGCCGTGAAGCTAGGAAGTCCTCGTACCCAGCACCGAAGAAGTCACTCTGGCCGTGGTAATTCCTGCCCTGAGTGGAAAGTGCCACCCTGTCCGTGTGCCCCGGGTCATTGTGGCAGGGGCGCCGGGGTCAGACGCAGGGCTGGTGCCCCGGAGGGGGTGGGTGCTCACGCTCTCAGACGGTCGCTAACGGCCCCTGGCCCTGGGGCCCTGCCGTGGCCGCCTCCTGAGCAGCACAGAGGTCAGACCTCGGCACCACACACACCAGCGGCATCTGTTGGGAAACCTCGTGCGGGACCAGCTCCCAGGTTCGCTCACAGGGCTGGCGGCGAACACTTAGGAATGGCTTTGCGGAGAGCTTTTCTCCCGGCCAGGTGCCACAGCAGACGGGCCTCCTGGGCACCCAACCTGGGCTGGGGTCCACGTCTCCCACACGGGCCGCACGGGCGAGGCCACCCTCCCCCTCAACCTCACCTCTCGGTCCAGGCCAGCTGCCACGGTCACAATGTCCCCCGTCTCGCTGTTGATGGTGAACATGTTCTGGGACGGGCTCTGCGGGGTCTGGGTCACGATCCGGTACCGCACCATCCCGTTGGCCGTGGTGCCGTCGTCCGCGTCATTGGCCGTGACGGTCATCACATAGGTGCCTGGGACAGAGAAAGCTCTCAGACGGGAATGATCAGCTGTGTCTGCTGCTGCCCCCAGGGGCACACATCGCCAGCTGATCCCCATCTCTCTGGAGAAGGAGGGAACCCCACGTCGTCGGAGGCAGGCTGGAAAGCAAACCTGCCGCCCTCACTTCCCCACGAAGCTTCGGAGGATTTCTTCTAGAGCTCAAGGTTCCTGTGAGGCATCGGCTCTGACTTGCTTCTCTCTCAGCGGTGGGGGTGGGGGGTGGGGGGGGGGGGGGTCTGCCGGCTAGGCTGCAGGACCAGCTTTTCCAGCTCTGAACCCAGAGCCCTCTCCCCGAGCCACATGGCTCAAGACCCAGCTCTCAGCATTTGCTGGGGCTCCATCGAGCACATGTGGAGGGTGATGCGGTGGGGACCTGGAGGCGCCTGGGGAAGGAGCAGGGCCTGGCCCGGGGCCGGCTCTGCGGAAGGCATGGAGTATGTGCTTGAGGGACACACAGAAAAGGAGCTGACAGGAGCCCCCGCAGGGGAGGCTGTGCACATGGGGGGAGCGCATGTGCAGGGGTGCAGGCGTTACAGATCCAAGGGGCTGGGCAACTGCCTGAGCCGCCCCACTGCTGTCTGTTTCCCCGACCACGCATAGGGCTGAGCTCTGTGGCGGAAGAAAGCACAGCCCCACCTTCTGAGGGCGGCACCTGAAGGTCCTGTTGGTGTCCATCCTTCCCTGCCTTGCAGCACCCTGGTTGGCTCAGCACGTCCCTCCCCCTGGCCACAGTGATCGGTTCAGCTGTGGGCACCTTACCCATCAGAAATAACCATGTTTGCTGGGGTTCCTGCATGGAAACCAACATGCTGTCCCTGCCCCTGGGGCTGCCTGAGTCAGTGTGCGAGGCTGGGGTTGATGGTCACTTTCTGGCCACAAATAAAGAGGCTGAAGGACAGGGCCATCTCGGAGCCATCAAGAGGGGCTCAGGTGACAACTTTTCACTAGGAAGCCCCTGGATCAAGCTGCACATGAAGCTATTGCCTAAAGACTTCTAATTTTTTAATTAATTATTTATTTATTTGAGAAGCAGACGGCGCTGAGTGAGCAGGGAGCCCGATGTGGGACCTGAACCTAGAACCCAGAACCTTGGGATCATGACCTGAGCTGAGGGCAGACACTTCACCGACTGAGCCACCCAGGTGCCCCCCTGCCCCACCTAAAGACTATTTTAAGCATGCACACTTTTTTTTTTTAAAGAACAGTTTTAGGTTAACAGAAAATTTGAGGTACCCTATAGACTTTTTGTACAATTGAGCCCATGAATTTCCCTTCATACCTTATGCCATTTTACTTTGAGTTTTTGTCACTTGCAACCCAGAGTTCTGACTGGCACAAACTCCTAGCCCCGTGCCACTGGAGACCTGGAGGCCCTTGTCCTGAGCTGCATGTTTTTAGTCCAGTTCCTTGCTCCAGAACAATGTGCTGTCTGGGGCCCTGCAGGGGTGAGGGGGTGTGTGTGCACCTACCTTGATGCGATCCTTTCTTGGGAGTAGATGTCTGAAGCTGGGGCTGAACTGGGCTTGGGGTTTCAAGCTGTGCAGCTAGGCCTCCAGGCCTGAGAAGGGGAGGGGGAGAGGATAGGGAGGGGGTAGGGCTCTAAGCGCCCAGAAACCCTGTTGCAGCTGGCCTCAACTTCATCACGAGCTCCTTGACGAAGTCCCAGCTCCTAACACGGACCCTGACTGGTGAACCAGGGCATCAGAGTTTTGGGGAGGAAGTATTTCCAAAGCTTTAAAATCCCAGGCTCAGCATCAAATTTGGTGCCTTCTGAGAGAAAGTTCTGGAGGCAGAGTGTGTGCAGGCTGGATGTGGCTGAGGCTCTTGCTTTGCAGAGCCCACCCAGTCAGTCTGTGCCCCTCGCTGTGCCTCTGGGCCCCTGGACATGGAGGACTCAGATCTGAATGTTTGGCAACAAGACAGGTCCTTTAGTTTTGACTAAACTAACGTTATAACATCATGTTACATCTAGGCATCCACCTTATTTGCTATGTTCAGGAGTCTGCTTTTTAAAAACCAAATGATAGACTTCTAATAATTGTTTTCCGATTGCACAAATGAAACCCACCCACGGAAACCAGCGCGTTTTCACGGGAAAATATCAGAAGGTACAATGTAGGAAAAGCCGGCCGGTGACCCCGCCATCTGACACATCCGCCGTGGCCCCTTGGCTTAGTCTCCAGTCAAGGAGCCAAAATTTCAAATCTTTATCACGCAGACACTCTTTGCTCCTCCTTTTTGAAAACAACAACAACAATTTTATTACTGATCAAAGAAATGAAGGAAGGGCATTTTCACATGCCCAAACCGCAACTGCTCTTTAGAATCAACAACGATAGGGAACACAGCAGGATATACAGGGGCTGGGCACCCTCCCCCCCAGTGTCCAGGGAGCGCAAGGCCGCAGCTTCTGGCCGCAGCTGGCTGGCTATACCCATATGCCTTTAAACTGTGTCCAGTTGACAAATCCACTGCTAGAAACTTATCCTCAGGAAAAAAAATCACAGATGTTCAATAGATGATTGATTTGTGCCCCCGGCGGTCCGTGCTGACACGGTTCCTGATAGCAAAGCCTGAAATCCTTCACAAGTATTTATTAAATATCCACTATGTGCCAAGCACCGTGTTCAGCATTGCATGTCCGTGAGCAAAAGAGATATACAAAGTCCCCCCTGCACAGGGGTGGGTGTGACCATTAAATCCCCAACTTGAGGACCTGCCTAGGGATGGAATGTTCTGTATCTTGCCCGTGTCAACCCCAAATATCCTGGCTGGCATACTGTCCTGTGGTTCTGCCAAGACATGCTGGAGAGACTGAACACACGCGAAATGACAGCCAATCCGACATGAAGTTAGAACTCTAACACACCGTCCGCGGGAGCTGGCCTGGGAGGGCCACCCACCACCCAGGGGAACCAGCGTGGGGGGTAGCAGCTCCCCGCAGGTCAGACTTGGAGGAAGTCAGACCCTCTATCTCTAGTAACAATCCAGGAAGCCAAACAGTCACCCTGTAACCACTGGCCCAGAACTGCAGGGACTTGATGGATAACTGACAGCTCTCCCAGTTTTTGTCCCGGCTTCTGACTCAGGGCCAGCCAGAGAAGTATGCCCCCAACTAATGACAGAGGATGTCCACCTCCCACTTCTCCAGGCCCAAGCCCCGTCAGGGCACAGCTGAGCGGCCCCTTCCCCACCATGAAGCTCTCTGTTCTGCTGCCTGCCTTCGAGTCTTTGCCTAATGCAAGTGGTGAAGGGCCGACTCCCTGGCTCCGGCTGGCTCTGGATAAACAGAGCTCATTGGCGTGGGCTTCGCTCATTTCCACGTTACCACTGGGGAACCGAAGGACTGAGGACTCTGTCTTAGGTTGCACGCTGTGTGTGCATCTACCGCGATCGCAAATAAAAAGTTCAAGTGGAAAAAACCCCTGACCCATGAGGCTCACATCTGGTGGTGCAGACAAGCCATGGGCATAATCAATAAGCAAATGGTATTAACCGTAGGACAGCAGGGTGTTGGTTAAATAAATTATGATGTTATCATAACTTTGCTATCATGGAGTAGTGTGAAGCCATTAAAGTGTTGTAGAAGGATAGTTAATGTTATTTGAAATTTTCATGACATATGTGCGGCTCACTGGAAAAGAACGAGGTCTCTAGAGTGTTCAGTGTGACCCCAATCTCTAAAATAACAACGTGTTTTTGCAAAGGAGGGGAGGCCAGAGGGTGTGTGACGGACGTGCAGTCTCTGAGTGCGGCGCCGTATGTGGGAGTTTGAGTTTTCCTTTGTGATTTTCTCTGTACCTTCCACGGTTCCTTCAAAGGCTATCACTCAATTATCAGAAAGTAAAATGTTACTTAAAAAAAAAAAAAAGAGGAAAATAGAAAAAGAAAAAAGGCAACTGAGAAATAGAAGATGTGACTTTGTGTTTAGAGCCTAAACCGCGACTTGGTTTCTCTCAAGAAGGAGGGATTCTGAAAGCCCGGCTGGGTCGCCGGTCCACGGTCAGGGGGCCGACGCATGTCACCGGAGCTCCCTACCATGAGTGGGAAAGGGACAGGGTCTGTGGAACAGCAGAGACGAGATAGGAGCATTCAGGGCCCTGGAGCAGAGCCCGGGCCAGAGGAGATGGGAAGACGCCGGAGGAATTCCTGAGAGCCTGGAGGGCCCTCTGGGGGAGGCAGCCTTCCTTCCTGTCTGTGCATGGTCTAGACCCCACGCGTGCGTGCCCGCCCAGCGGGCAGAGGACGTGTGCTGACCCGGGGCCGTGTTCTCACCTGGGCTGCAACCTGCCCGGGCCCTGAGCCGTGGGTTCCCGTGCTGCCGTCTGCTTCTGACACGCAACGGCTTCCCGTTCTGACCCCCGTTCTGGCCTTGGTCATGATTCTTTTCCCTGAAGCCCGGCGGTCCTCATAGCCTGCAGTAGACGCTGCGGCCTCCTCCACACCCTTCCATGCTGGGCTTTGGGTGGATGGATCCTACGCCTGGCTCTAGAGCTGGGGCCCCGACAGGCAGTGGCTGATGGCCATGACCTTGCACCCTCCTACAAGGCTCGGGCAGGGTGGGTGGACTTCCCCTGAGCACAGGGAAGGTGCAGGAGGGCTAGGAAGGTGTGCCAGGCCAAGGGGACGCGGCTGGAAGCAAGAGAACTTTATTATCTCCCAGTTCTGGAGGCCAGAAGTCCAAAATCAAGGTGTCAGCCTCGGGCCTAATGTCTCCTTCTTAAAAGGGTCACCAGTCCTGGGTGTCCTCTTCTGGAAGCGGGATGTCCTCTGTGGGGCGCGGGGTGAGCAGAAGACCTGCCTGTGAGCTGGTGCCTGGGGCGTGAGCAGGGCCAGTCCCCGAGGGTCTGGTTGGTGTGGCCCTGGCCTGCAGGTGCTCCTGGCCCTCCTGCTTCCTCCGGCCGGCCAGGTCTGCGTCCACACACAACCCTGAGCCCCAGCGACCCCAATTACACGGAGTGCACCCGGAGCATCCCACACTGTACCCGTGGAAGCCATTTGGCCGCGGTTCGGGGGGTGCCCTGCGAGGAGGAAGAACTCACACTAGCGGCTCACTTCTGTAGCCACATAGGAGTGAAGGTCCATCCCCGCTACCCGGGCCTGGAGCAAAGCATCCTCCCAGGGCTTTCTCTGGGGGCCTGCTCTGGCCTCTCTTGCCAGCAGCGAGGTTTCCATTTTTCTTGGCAAACAAAACAGAACATCAGGATTGTGTTTTCATCTAAGCGGGGATGCTGCCCACCGCCCGAGGTGCAGGGCGTCTCTTTCCTGGCTGCACCAACAGGAAAAGGGGAGAAAGCAGAGGGTCGGCTCTCCCTCGGAATTCATGTTCGAGCGCTGCCGTCCGCCTTAAAGGATTAATTTCACAAGCCTTAAACTGCAGTTTAATTTGAAAACTAATTCAGCCCCATAATTGGCTTTCTGCTCAAATCACTGAGGCTAAAGATTTAAATTCTTAATATTCAGATGACTTTCAAGTATCTGGTGCCATCTGTGCATTAGTCCGTGGCATTCATCTCAGGGAGAACTCCTCTGTGGCACGGAAATAAAATAAATAAATAAACGGGCAGCTAATAGAATAATCTATTTAAGCAAAAACTCTGCATTATCTAGACGACGGTTTCTTTGACTTCATTTTCAGCATATAGATTTCTCTGCTATTTAATATTTTAAGGTGACATTAATTTCAAAATTTATAATATAGGCCCTCACACACTTACAAGGGGTTAGGGAAATCAGGAATTCCAATTAAAGTCTTTTTTAGTTAAAAGATAATCACTGTGGATTATTACTCTGTCCTTGCGAGGTTCGAGAAGCCTCCCTGGTAGAGCTGTTGGCCGAGCAGCTCCGAGCTCCAGGTCGCGGGACCTGGGCCTGTCCTGAGCACCGGGTAGCCTCCAGAGGGTCAGGCGAGGGCTGGGGTCCACTGAGTCCCGCCCTTGTCCAGGTGAAGAGAACAGAGGATCTCTGCCCAGTGCTGCAAGCTGGCCACAAACTGAGTAACGAACTCAATGAGTGAGGGAGTATTAACGGAAAGCAGGCAGGGCGGATGCCTCTGCAGGAGTGATATGTGAGCTGTGGGAGGAAAAGGGGCCAGCGTCACAGTGACTGGGGGGAGGACATTCAGGCTGAGGGCACAGCACGTGCAAAGGCCCTGAGGCAGAAGAATGCTCTCCTTTCCCGAAGGCCTGGGATGTTTGCTTCTCTGCCTTTGCCGGATCTGCATCTGTACCACTCGTTCGCACACGTACATAGCATACGGATTTCTGGGTTCCTCAACGGGATGATGGACTCCTTGAGGGTGGGGCTTATATTTTTCTATCCTGGAGAAAGGCACTCTCATACACAACCTGTGCTTTTCTGGGGGGACACTGCCCGTGCTACATTCTGTCCTTTTCTTTCCTTCTCCTTCCTTCTGCCTGGTAGTGGATGTGATGCTTGGAGGCACTGCAGCCTCCAAGTGACCATGGGGTTAGAAACAAGAGGGAGAGGCAGGGACAGCTTCAAGCTCTCCCCCAAACCCCTACTGGTACAAAGGTGGGTTTTCTGTGACTTGCAGCCGAACGCATGCCTGACACAGACTGGGGAGGGAAAGCAGTGTGTACCATGGTGAGCACTGTGGCTCACGAGCCAGACTGCCTGGGTTTAAATCTTGCTTTTTTTCTACGCTGTATCTCCAAAGTGGGGTGAAGAAAAGTGCTTATCCGGTAGGGCTGTCGCAGGCTTAAAGAAGGGAATCCGAAGGGAGGTCTTAGAGCAGTGCCTGGCAGGGGTTAGGGATGGTGGGTCGGTGGGTGGGTGGTGGGGGAGGGAAGAAGCTGTTCTTCTAAAAGGCAGTACAGGGGCCCTCCCGATGGAGCTGTTCAGCAGCTTGACCGCGGTCACAGGAATCTACACACGTGGGGAGACAGCACGGAAGCACGCCTACGCACGTCTGCGTGGGCGCACGCCGGGAAACTTGCCGACGTGTGAGTGAGGTCCGTGATTGCACCAGTGTCAACATCCTGGCGTGATCATGCATGACAGTCCTGTGAGCCGTTCCCACTGGGGGAAATGGGTGAAGGTTTGTGGGGTGTCTCTATTATTTCTTACAACTGCGTATGAAGCACACCTGCTATTTGAGCCTACCTGGTATCCAGCCCCCTTTTCTGAAGCAACGATCTGGTTTTCCTTGGGGGGGATCCACACCAGCCACAGGGTCAGACCCAGTGACTTGGAGGGGTCTGGAACCGGACTCTGTGCCCGAAGGAGGCTCATTGTCCGTGCACTGGCCGTGGGGACTGCCTCAGGATGGGTACAGCACCCAAGCCAGATCATGGGGATCTCCCCGGGCCCCTGCTGGACTCCAGCAAGAAGTGGGACCTCTCCTGCGGCTCACGGTTACGTCTGCAGCTGCTGAGGTGTCTTGTCCACAGGAAGAGAGAGATTCCCTGAGAATGAGCCAGCACCGAGGAGGGGAGAGTCAGACCGAGGTAAGCAAGGCCCTGGCCAGTCCCGCTCTAGTCACGGCACCCGAGACTGCTTCCTGTCTCTGGACTTGGCAGTTACGTGAGCCAATGCGTTCCCTTTTCCAGGGGCTTTCAAGGTGGGTTGTGGAGACCCAGCGGTGTAACAGCTGAGATCAGAGTAGTGGGCACTCTTGATCCCAAACCACAATGACCACTGCTGCACCAAGTAGGACACAGGCCGCCCTGCGGCTCCCGCGCCCTCCGAGCCTGCGCCATCCAGCAGCACCAGGGAGGATTCCATACCATGGTGGGGCACTGGGGCTGGGGAAAGAATGTGGGGTGAGTGTGGGCTCTGCCTGGGACCCCACCCCTGAGTCACTTTGCTAATGTCCCCATATGAACTACCCAAACCTTAAAAGGTTTGCATCTGGGTGAGTCAATGTTTAATACATCTTTCCATTTGTTTTCCTTTAGAATGTACATCTGAAACCTTTCCTTAGCCCATCATGCCCGAGAATAATGACTAATTTCTGGTGATAGGTTTTCCTTACCCCGCAAAGGCACTGAGTGAAACCCTCTATTACGGTGATTAACTGACGCAAGGGAGGACACCGCAGGGACTGTTTCCGAGCCCTGGGAGCCTCTGCCTCCAGGATGCCATGGCGTGCTTTGTCTGAGGTCAGCTCGCCTTGGCCGGGCACGTGAGGGAGCAGCATGGCCCTGCTGCGTTGCACAAAGCCGTGGCATCCCTGTTCCCCTCTGAGGGCCGTTCCGGGATCAGAGACAGACGCGGAGTCCCCCAGGGACCCTGAAAGTCAGTCCACACCTAGTGCAAACAGTCCATGAAAGACACAGGAGTGAACAGGGAGAGAGGACCCGTCTTGGGATCCGCACCAGCCTTCCGGTCTTCCAGGCCATGCTCGGCATTCCAAGCGGCCCCGTGGAGCTGGGGCGATGGGGCGATGGTGGGGGCGGCGGGGGCTGCTCCGATCTCCGGGCTTAAAGGCTTATCAGGATTTTGAGGAGGAGACACAGCAATCTGCTGCTTTTGTTATCCTAATAAGTAAAGCCAGTTACACATTTGGGAAGACTTTCTCTATTGATTTGTTCTAAAGTAAGACATGGGAGGTGTGATTTGTGATATTCAGGCACCTTTACAGAGTGTGCCGGGTTGTGGGGAGAGAGACCCGCCGTATCTGTGCTAACAAGAAAGCACTCCCCAGCCTGACACACACGCCCCCACCCCCTTGCCTAAGGAGCTGGCCGCTTGGAGCTAATTTGCCCGTCGGCACCCTGTCCCTGCTCCCCAGGGGCTGTGGGGAGAAGCTGCCCAAAGTGCGGGCAGACATAATGTCACATCCCGTCCCTTCACTGACACTGGGCTGGCCTGCGTCTCGCGATTCCGAGACAATCAATCAAAAACACAATTCACCTTGCTGAAAAAGCAGCCCCTGGAGACGGAACTATGACAACCTGCTCCGGGCGGGGAAGCGATGATAAATGCTTGGCCTCACCACCCCACCGTGGGCTGCACGGGATGTGGCTGACCCCTCCGAGCACAGGAAGCGGGAAGCTGGCTGGGCTCCAGGCTCCCAGTGCTTGAGCGTCCATGTGCCCAGAGCCACAGGCCTTCCCAGGAGCCCGGCCGCCCTCCCGGGACGGGGTACTCACCAGGGCCTCCAGGGTGGGGTCGCCCGCTAAGCTACAGATGCCCAGGGACACTTGAAGTTCAGGACAAAAGCAGTACCTCGTCACTGTAGGTGGCTCCCAAATGTTGCCTGGTGCATAGGTATGTGTGAAAATAGTTGTTCTGATCCTCCCGTGCCCCTGGGCGTCCTGCATTTCAGTGGTTACTCCTGGCGGCCCCGGGGGTGCTCAGCTCAGCTCTACCCGCCCAACCCCGGCCGGGCAGCTGGCCCAGGGATGCTGCCCCGTCCCTGCAGGAGACAGCAGTGCAGGGCTGCGCTGCTCACCTACAGAGACTGAGTTGGGGAGAGGGGTGGGCTGAGAGGTTCTAGATTTCTACCGCATTCCCAGGTGCTGCTGCTGGTTCCCAGGCCAGGTCCAGCATTGGCTGGGGGTTCTGGCCCCCCCACATACCTCCTGGCTTGCCTTTGCTAAAGAGGAGAGGGAAGGTGCCCACCTTCTGCAGAGACATGCTTAGCAAGGGCCGTGCTGCACGATCACGTGGTCAAGGTCATTTATGCCAAACTGAAGTCTAGGGGAAGACTGGCCTTTGGGTCAGCTCAGAGGGCACCTGAGGCCCGCAGGCATGCGGGCTCGCCGCTTGGGGCCGCGGGAGTCTGGCCTTCTTGTGGGCTTCCTCCGGGGCTTGGAATAAAATGGAAAGTGTGGCACGGGAGACTTCGGATGTTGGGTCTTCTCTCTGACCTCCTCTCCTGCCCCAGGACCTCTGCCCCTGCCTTTTCTTTCCCCAGGCTCCCTTCCAACACCCCCCCGCCCCCCAGACCTTCTCTCCCAGAGGCTCCTTGTCATGCCTCAGCTCTCAGCCTCTATGTCACCTCCACAGAGGGGTCCTCCCTGACCTACAGGCACCTCCACGACTCTCAGCACCCCTGGGTTCCTTCCAAGCCTTACTATCCAGGCTGTGGCTTTATGTACTTGCTTTGGCTTGGCTTTTGTCTGCACCCCCCTCTGGACCGTGGAGCCCATGAAGCAGGGGCCCTGCTCCCGGGGGTCGCGTGCGGCCTGCAGTGCACGTGGCATGCACCTGAGTGCCTCCACGGGGAGGAGGCCTGTGGGGTGGTCACGGCTCCCTGAGCATGGGGCCTCCTCGCCCGCTGGGTCCCACTCACTCGGCGCTCCTCAGGGGCTGGGGGCTCACCTGGCTTGGAACCCTCGTCTACGGAGCCGTTGTAGACCTGGTTGATGAACTCGGGACGGTTGTCGTTCATGTCGATGACATAGATGTACAGGTCGATGGGGTTCTCCACCTTGTTGCCGTTCATGTCCACTGCGTGCGCTCTGAGCTGGAAAGCAGCATAGACACCATCAGCCTTGGGGACAGCCCAGGGCAGGTTCCTGCCAGCCCACAGCTCTGGGCTGGCGCTGACGTAAGGGCCTGGGCCCCCAAGGGACAGTCTTGGCAGGCGGGTGGGCCTGGGACATGCCACGAAACTCCTCTGAGCCTCAGGGCTCTCCTCTGGGGACATGGGCAAGAGCTGTGAGAGGACCCTTAATTTTTGGAACTTTTTGGGTAAAGATTTTATTTATCCATTTGAGAGAGAGATGGAGAGAAAGCGAGCAGGGGAGGGGGGAAGAAGGAGGGACAAGCAGACTCTCTACCGAGCACAGAGCCCGACGTGGGGCTCGATCCCAGGACCCTGAGGTCATGACCTGAGCTGAAACCATGAGTCGGATGCTTCATCAACTGAGCCACCCACGTGCCCCAATTTTTGAATTTTTCATTCATTCATTCATTCACCATTCATTCATCAATTCATCCACTCAACCAGGATCTGTCAAGGGCCTCTATGTACCAGGCACTGGCTGGACCCTAGATTATTGTTCAGCGGTCCAGACAAGGCCCAGCCCTGGGGCTTCTCGTCGAGAAGGGAGATGGACACCAAGAAGGAAGAGAAGGCATATGGAGCGACTGGCCGGGGCTGGGAGGAGGCCAGGCAGGCGTTTCAGAGGAGGTGACGTTTGAGCTGCGGCCTGATGAATGGGACAGGGGGAGGAACAGGTGTGAGGTCCCCAAGGGGGACACGGGGCAGCTGAGGCCTGGGGGCAGCAGGGAGCTGGGGACGGTCACGCGGGACTGGGATTTGGGGGAGAAGGGGGGGTGGAAAGGGGCACGGTCTCCCCGAGGTCTGCCCACACCAGAGCTGTGACTGTCACGCGTCTCTCAGCTGACACCCCGCCACCTGGCAAGCTGTTCACATCGGACCTCGAGGTCTTTGCCACAGGACAACGCCGTGCCAAGGGTGCGAGAAGAGCGCGTGCTTGAGGCCTGTGGGTGGGAAGTGTCTCCGGGCGGGGGGTCCACACGGCCCTCTCCTCCTTGGTGCCCCGCATCATGGCCGCCCTACCAGCCTCTGGGAAGGAGGAGGCAGTGCGCCTTCCACGCCTGCCCTAGGGAGGCTCCGGCCAACAGTGTCTACACCAGCCCCGGCGCTTTGGTTCAGTCCCCACGGCCCCGAGTGGAATTTTACCCTTGAAGTGGGGAGTTTGAGGAGAAGCCTCCCAGGGGAAGCCGGCCCGCGATGTTGCAAGGACATACATTAGGCCCGATTCCCGGGGGGCCAGAGGCGACTGCACGCCCGGCGCCTCGGCTCTGAGCACCGTGTGGAAGGGCCGGGAAGCACCCCTCGCCGTTTCGGGCCCACCCTGCCCCCCCTCCTGCAGCTGAGCTCTTCCAGCGGTCAAGAAGCCGCTGAGAAAAGGTACTTGGGAGACACAGTTAAAGGTGACGCTGTTGGCAGTGGCAGCGCGGCCTGGCGGGGAGGGCCGCCGTCCACGTCTCGGGCTGGGCACGCGCTGTGGGCTTGGCGGGGGCCGTCCCGTCCTGGGGCGGAGACAAGGTGGCACCGGGGGAACTCTGGGCGCCTCCGTGACCTGCCAACCTGAGCCTCACATACAAAGGGAGGTTGCTGCCCCTGCGATGCCGTGAGCAGGACGTCTGTCCCTTCTCTCTGCGGAAGCGAGACGGGGAAACAGGAACGCAGGGGCTTGGTGTCACGTCCCCGTGGGGACAGGAGCAGGGAGGAACTCATGCGTGCATGCCCGCCTCCTCTCAGCGGCTCGCTCTGCTTCTTGTCCTAACTGCGGGCCGCCAGCTTCCTCTTGGAGCCCGGACCACGCAGCACTCCATGCAGGCCCTGGAAGCGCCTGTGTGTGGGCGCTGGAGACTTCCTGCCAGAGCCCGCGTGGGTGACCACGTGGGTGACCCGCCTCAGCTTCCACGAGCACCCGTGACACCAGTATTGTCCCGATCTCTCTTTTACAGATGGGGCAAGGGAGGCGCAGGAAGATTAGGAAATTTGCCCAAGATGAGAGTAGTGGCAGCATTCAGGTCTTATTTATGGAACCCTCCAAAGAACCTTCTAGAGAATCATCCTGCAAAAGCAAACATGACTGTTCTTCATTTCATGCATTTGAACACTGATGTGTTGTTGGTTGTCTCCTAGTGACCCGTGTCCACAGTTCATCAGCTTGCTCTCAGGTGGGAGACGTGGTCCAAAGTGCCTGAGGATGTGGGGTGTGGATCCCCAGATGTGGATGCAATGGGGGGTTGCCCCGTGATTGGGCTACATTTTAGACACGGAGGGAAATGTCTGGGTGGGATGAGGTGGCCTCATGGCTCTAAAATCACAGTGTTGCCTTGGCTGGCGGCTGCACGGGAATTGGAGGCTGACACTGAGGGCAGATTCAGGGCATAGCTGCTGGAGAAAGTGGAGGGGGCCTCGTGCCGAGGAAGGCGGGTGTCTTAAGGGGGTGAGAGAGGCGCTGGCCGACAGTCAGCGAGAAAAGGGGGATCTGAATCCATCACAACCTGGATGAGCAGGAGGCCGACGCCTCCAGGTAGGCATCACCTTGATTTCCGCCTTGTGAGACCTCAAGGCAGAGCCCATCAGACTTCTGACCTACAGAACACGAGCCCGGAAATGGGTGTTATTTTAAGCCGCTGAGTTTGTGCCTGCTTGTTATGCGGCAGAGAGGAGCTAACGCACCTGCAGGCTGCCCCCGAAGGCTCTGGTGGGCGTCCTGCGAGGTGATAGTCCTGAGAGGGGCTCGTGCCTTAGTCTCACGAGGAGTGAGGACTGCCCAGAGCAGCTTCCCAACCCCAGGGAAGACGGAGAGTTCTCGAGGGCTTCACTGCACTGGGACAGAAAGTTGAAAGATGGAACATGAGGTTTCAATCTGGAATTCGGCAAATGGACTTGACCTCTCCTCCGATCTGGGTCCCGTTATCTCCCACCCACTTGTCACCTTCTGGGGTCTGGGGTGACCCTGCTGGAGGCGGCAGCCAGGGGTGGCCCTGGGAGACATTCCTCACTTCTGAGATGGGGCCCGAGGAGGTTGAGGTGGGCACCCACCCGGAGCACATTTCCTGGTTCACGAGAGCAAGCAGGAAACACTTAATACATGGTGGCATGGTTGGATTTCTCATCTCCCAAGATGGAACCTCAGGACGTGGCGGGAGACAGGAGGGAACGTGTGCCAAGTGTCTGGAGGTGAGCAGGTCACCCGGAGGCCCAGACGCAGAGCCGAGAGTGCGCAGGGACAGGTGGACGGTTCCCCTCCCCCCACCCTGCCCCCTGGCCAGGTTCTCTGCTTCCTCTCTGGCCGGCTTGGGCGAGGAGGGGCTGTGGCCTGCAGGCGTCCTTGGAGAGGACCAGGGGTCTCCCTCCAGGCCCAGCATGCCACCCCAGATCCCCGGGGACTGCCAGCCTATGACCCCCTGCTTTTCTGAGGGGGCCTGTTGCAGAGCCATCTAGCTTCGGACACCACGCGTCTCCTGGGCAGAGTCTGGTGCTGAGCGAGGCTTTGGGGTCACATCAGGCAAAAGGAACAAACAGAAATGGAGGTGAGCGTGAGAGGTGCGTGGGGGCCTAGGTTGTTCGGCAGGACACTAGCCACTGTCTTGGCACTTGGTGGATCGACCATCCTGCCTGTGAGCGACGGGGGCAGGCAGGTGACACGCTCCCTGGAGCGGACATTGGCGTTCAGGCGCCTCCTTGCGTCCTTGTCCCCTGGGCTGAACTGTCTCGAAGGGGCGGGGCCGTGGCACCAGCTGCTTGGGGCTGGTGGCAGGAGGGCGGAGCCGGACTCTCGCCGGGAAACCGGGAATTCCAGTGCTGACTTTGGTGCGAAATGCTGAGGAGAAACAGTTACCCAGAAACACCAAAAGCAGGTCTCCTTTTGAGCTCAAGGTTTCCCAAGTAATTAAAATAAAATGAAAGGGGGCGCCTTCCCACTCGGTGTGGGTTCTCTCAGGGGTGGATCTGCAGTCAGCAGGTGCTGGGGCCGCGTCCTCCGAAGCGGGCTTGGCTGACAGCCCACCTGTGCTGCCCGTCCTCAAAGGGCGCCAGTTTCAACAGCCTGCACGCCCGACATGCAGGAGGGACCGTGTGTGGTTAAATGCTCTGCTGTCACTGACTTGAAATCCCTGGTCCAGATGAGGGCCTCCCACTTCATTCCACACGGGTCCCGGACTCTGTAGCCGTCCTGATGTCAGGAGCTGAGCGGGCCTGGCCCGGGGCGGCCCCTTCCCGCCAGGCTCACCAGGGCCGTGGCACGCCGAGCCTCAGGCTCTGCAGGGCAGCCGGCCCAGGGTTTACGACAAAGGATTTCATTCAGTCTGGAAGGGTCATAAGAAACAGCCAGAGAAGACACCCGTACTGGGGACAGCAGGGGTCGCTGGAACCCCAAAGAAGGCAGAAGAGGTGCCCCGCCGAGAGCTCCTTCCTCCCCAAACCGCTAAAGCAACCGTGTGACATTCCAGCGGACACCAGAGCCGCCTGGGGCCAGCCCTGCTCTCTGGCCTCCTGGAGAGAGGCGTGGGGGCTCCTTGGGCCCAGGAGGAGGGGCGACCGTGATAATTAAAAAGGACTCTGTCTAATCTTGAACGAGGTGAGCATGAGCATCAGCAAGTGGCCTCTCTGTGGGGCCATTTGGAGACAAAGCCTCCAGTGTCGGAGGAGGCTCTCGAGGTCATCGGCTAATCAGGATCAAAGACTGCAAGGCAGAGGGACCCCTGGCCAGGTGGGCAATGCAGCGAGCCAGCAGCTGCCCCCTTCCTGTGTTCTCACTCACTGGAAACATTTGCTCGTCCCCAACCACTGGCTGAGCATCCCTTTAGGCTCCGGGGCACAAATGCCTGGAACAAGGCATTCTAGGAGGGGCATGTCCCTCCGGGAGGGCAGACAGACCACATGGGAGGGAGGGAGAAGGGCAGGGAGGAGGGGTAGTGGGTCCCCAGGGTCTGGCCCCTGGTAAGTGTTTGGTGTGGGAACGACCACACCTTATTTCACCAGTGCCTCAGAGGAGGTCCCCGAGAGCCCCTTCCAGGGGGGAAGGCACCCCTGAGATTGTCTGCTTGGAAGCCAGAGGCAAAGTGTGCCTGAGTGTCAGCGGCCGCCCGCTGCCGAGGTTTCAATGTCTGCGTGCTTTCCTCCACATTCCCTAGCCCCGTAAATAAAATCATCAGTCTGGCTCAGAAAAGATACGACGATTTTCCTTTAGATACTCAGGCATCCAAGGGAAACTCTTTTTCGAGCCAGCTAACAAAACAATCTATTTCCCTTATATTTCCTTCTCCCTGACCCTGGCCCCCACTGTCCAAGAGGCAGTCAGGATGGCAGCCACATGCCCATTTCCAATGGCATCTCTAGGGCAGGATGCAGAGGTGTGTCAGTAACTACACCCACTCTTCTCAAGGCCTGTGGTCGGGCTGCTGAAGAATCTGGGGACACAGCCTTTCTTAAGGGCTTCAGGCCAAGAGGCTTTGATGCCTCTTAATCCCAGTACAGTGTAAGCTCCCTCAGAGTGAGGCTATGTTTACTCATGTTATCACTTCAGGCCCACTGCCAACCACAGGACCTGACGCACACTAGATGCTTGAGAAATGTTCCCTGGATGGGTGGACTGATGGATGGATGGGTGGGCGGGTGGGTGGGTGGATGCCTGGAAGGAATGGACGAATGGAGGGATGGATGGATGGACAGATGGATGGATGGATGGATGGATGGATGGATCAGTGGATGGGTAGATGGAGGGATGGATGGATGGATGGATGGATGGATGGATGGATGGATGGATCAGTGGATGGGTAGATGGAGGGATGGATGGAAGAATGGATGGATGGATGAGTAGATGGATGGATGCATAGATGGATGGAAGAATGGATGGATGAAGGAAGGAGTAGATGGAAGAATGGATGGATGGATGGATCAGTAGATGGACAGATGGATGGATGGGTGGATGGATGGATGGATGGATCAGTGGATGGGTAGATGGAGGGATGGATGGAAGAATGGATGGATAGATGAGTAGATGGATGGATGCATAGATGGATGGAAGAATGGATGGATGGATGGATCAGTAGATGGATGGATGAGTAGATGGATGGAGGAATGGGTGGCTGAAGGAAAGAATGGATGGAGGAACCGATGGATGGATGGATGGACAGATGGATGTATGGATGTGAGATGAAGTGAGATACACAAGAGGTAAGAGTCTGAAAGTATAAGCCAAGTTCTCCTTCTAAAGGTAGGAACCCAAGGCCCGAGGTACTCACGTGGTAGGAGGCTCGTTCCTCCCGATCCATGGGCCGAGTGACATACATCCGTCCAGACATGGAGTCGATGCTGAAGACCTCCATGGGGGGTTGGTCGGCACCCACGCCCGTGATGCTGTACCGGATGGGAATGTCATTGTCTTTGTCAGACCGGATCTGGAAGAAGGAGCAAGAGGAGAGGCATGTCAGCCTGCTGCGGGGAGCAGGGGCCACGCTCCTTAAATGTACACTCACCCCGCCCTGGATTTCCTTGCACTTGGCCATCTTGAGGTACTTTGGGACCACAGCTAACGCTTTATCCACTTTGGGAACCGGAAGGGCAGTCAGGGTCAGGGAGTTACGGAGTGCCACCAACTACACGTCCAGTGGCCCAGCAGGTAATGGGGAAAGATAAGACACAATATTCCAAGTTAAAGTCTCTGCAGGGAGTGTGGGACACACGGTAGAGACTCCAGCACTGCTGGGAAGCCTGGAAACAATGGTGGAAAATGGCCACAGCCCCGACGCAAACACGCCTAGCGTCCGCCGTCAAACGGGAAAGATGGAGGAAGGACAACGGAGCAGCTGCCCCAGAGTCCAGAGGGAAGAGAGGTTGGGAGCTGGCCCATTTACGCCCCCCTAAGTTTTCACCCGGGTCCCATCTTCTTGCTCCTTTGACAGAGGTGCCAGGGGACAGAATCCGGTCCCTGAGGGGCAGGAAGGCCCCGTGACCAGCCCAGAGACACAGATTTAACACTGAAGCCTGTCGTCAAGAAGGCTACAGCACTATACACACACAGAAGTATTTTCACAGAGAAGCTGGATGTTGTTGAGAAAAATTTAATAACGTTTCTCTGGCTCGCAACTCCCGAGGAAGTTAGCAAGGTCTGATTGAGGAAGAGCCAAGATAGGCACCAGTTCCGTGTTCTCCAGGGGGCAGGGGACCAGGTGATGGGGTAAGAACGTTAGTCTTTGGGGCACAGAAAGGACAACAGTAGAATTAAAAGTAAGACATACAGTGTGGTGGCAGGTGGTGATTGCGGTCCTCGTGGCGAGCATTTCACAGCGTAAATAACTGTCGAGTCGCCCGACATTCGGGTGTGTGTTGTATACCTGAGATCAATATAATACTGTATGTGAACTATACTTCAATAAAAAAATTTAAAAGTAGGGAGCACATCTTGCATTTAGAGGAAGCAAAAGCTTATAATGATAAGGGGCACCTGATGGGAACGGGGTCACCAACTGTACGGTAACTGACTTCTCTGAGCCGTGGGAAAATAAACCACGGAGACTGAAAAGGTGTGATGGGTAAGGTCATACTAACGGACTGGAATTCAACTTTGAATACGGTTGACTCTTGGACACAGGTTTGACTCGTGCCGGTCCATTTGTACACGGATGTTTATCGGTAAATACGGTATAGGACCGTAACAGTATTTTCTCCTCCTTATGATTTGCTTAACAGCACTGTCTTTCCTCTAGCTGACTTTGTTGTAATTACATAGTCTATAATACACATAACATCAAAATATGCGTTCATCACCTGTTTATCTTGTGTGTAAGGCTTCTGGCTGACAGTGGGCTGTTAGCAGTTAGGTTTTTGGGGAGTTAGAAGTTAACATGCAGATTTCTGGCTGTGCCAGGGGCAGTGCCCCAACAACCCTGCATCGTTCAGGGTCAACCGCACACCTTTACAAAATACAGCTTTTTTTTTTTTTTTTTTTTGGGAAATCAAGTGGCGGGGCCGTAACAACCTTTTATAACATAATGGACCACAATGAAAGCCTCTAGCTCTACAGAGCAGAGTGGGACCAGGCGTTTTATTACAAGACTGCAGTTAAAATTGAATGAAGAAACCCCCTGAGCTCATGGGCACAGAGGACAGTGGGGTGCTCGCCGGAGCTGGGGTGCGGTGGGGGGCAAGAGGAGTGAAGGCGACACTGGGGCACACTACCCTGTCTGGAGTAAGGGAGTCACAAAACAAGACAGAGAGCACGGTGACCACAGCTCATGGGACTCTACTGCGTCTTTGCACGTCCCCAAAGTTCTCATTACAAGAAAGGCTTTTGTACCCAGGCAAGGGGACAGAGGTTGAGTAGGCATCTTGGGTGATGGTTTGGAAATGTACCCCCTGCCCCTTCCACATACCCTTCCCCTCCCCCATACCTCCCCACATAACCCTACCCGGCCTTAGCCCCTCCCCTCCAATACCCCTCCCCCACTCCCATACCCTCTACCGCTCCCTCCACAAACAATCCCCCACTCCCATGCCCCTCCCCCACTCCCATACCCCTCCTCCTCCACATACCCCTCCCCCTCCACATACCCCTCCCCTCCACATACCCCTCCCCCTCCACATACCCCTCCCCCTCCACATACCCTCCCCACCTACAGACCTCTCCCCCACCCGAATACCCCTCCCCCACCATTAACCCCTCTCCCTCCAATACCCCTCCCTCATTCCCATACTCCTCCCCCACTCCTTCCACATACCCCTCTCCACCCCCACTCCTCTCCCCTCTACATACCCCTCCCTACCCCCCTCTTTCCTGCCCACATACCCCTTACCACCCTGACTCCTCCTCCCTCCACATACCCTCCTCACCCCCACTCTCCCCCCCACATATCCCTCCCCACCCCCACACTCCCCCTCCAATACCCTCCCCGCCCCCCCTCCGCCGGTCTGTGAGGACCATCTTTGTTCCTGTCTCCCACCTCCTGGCTTCCTTGGCTCTGCCCCGAGCAGCACACACCCAGCAGGGTTTCAGGCGGGGCCACTGAAAGAATGGCCAAGGCCGGGGGCTGGGGACACATGTCACTCTGTGCTGTCCCCTTGGGCCATGGAGGCGCTGAGCCCCCCTTGCCTCCTGCAGGTGATGACACGCTGGGTCCCGCGCCTGCCGCCCTGGCCCTCTGCCTGCTCGCTCGCTAACAGCACTGGGCGGCGGCCCAGGACAGGAGTCCACCTTCACCACCTGTCCCTCTGCTGCCCACCGAGTAGCGTCCGTCATGCAGCCGAGTCTGAGCAGCCCAGCGCTGCAGCCGCGTCTGGGGACACGCCCTGCAGAAGCAGGACAGGTGTTCTTCCGGCCGCCGGGCTCCAGCCCCAGGGGTCAGCTCACAGGAAGGCAGCCCTCTGTGGCCCAGAGCCACCTCTTCTCTGCCACGGGAGGGAGTTGGTGCCAAGGTGTGGTGGCCGGGGACACGGGGTGGTGGCGACTAGTCTGGGTCCCAGAGAGGAAGCCCCCCTCCTGCCACCTGTGCCTGAGCTCTTGCTCCAGGTGTGGGGAACCGGTTACAGCAGATCAGGCCCTGTTGTGGAGACAGGGAACTGCGTGGTTAATGGAAAACACTCAAGGCTAGCTGCCTGTGAAGCCCCAGTCTGCCTTCTGGGAGTGAGGAAAGTTCTAGAAAGGTCGGTGACTTCTGCACTTGAGTACACGGTAGATCCCAAACTAGCGGCTGAGCTGCGCTGGATTGAGGAGGTCCTTGGGTTGGAGCCGGACGGTCCTCCGGGGGCGGGGGCTGTGTTTCAGCCCACCCGCCCAGCCCACTTCTGCTGCGTTCTTTGGGCCAGACGGCCCATCCTTCGTGGGGAAATTTAATTATAGAACCACTGAAAAGAACCCACCACATATTTAAAGAGGTTTTATTTTTTGCAAAGGAATCTCATTACATTTTGACCACCAGGTGCCTTTGCTTAATTCCCCGGGTGCCGCTCTGTGTGTGCGTCCAGGGCTCTGCACCGGCTCGGGATGCTCTGAGCTCCCCCACAGTTTACCACATTAAGAAGAAATACTGTACAAATGAATTCACCAGATCAGGGGAGAGCAGTTTCCCCTTGATTTGTGTCTAGAAAAGGAGAAAAACATCACAGCAGCATACGATAGGGCCATGAATAAAGAACACAGACAGGCATTTCCATCACCCACCTCAATTTTATGATGCCACGGAGAATTATGCTCTTTTGCATTTGTTATTAAAGGACAGAACAGATGGTAAGAGGTTAGTTTAAAGTGACGTCTACATTAAAGTAACTTATGGTGCCGGGCGATTGTGTTCACCCGGGGACTTCTGCTTGGAAGGCCGGCTCTCGTCCTTAAGAAAGGCTGGATGAAGTGAAGGATTCTGGCAGAATCTTCCCCAAGGAGGAGATATTTGCCTAATCTCAAATGAACTTGAAACTGGAGAAAAGTCACCATGTGTGGTTTTGAATTGCAAACACCTTGGAGGTTTATCCCTGAAGCATCGAAGGGGAGAGAATCACATCCAGATTCCAGTGGACAAAGCCCCTTGCCAGGATACCAAGACACCCCAACAACCAGAGACGACCCTTGGCTTCAGGCTGCGCCCCCCACCTGGCCCCAGCCCCCTGCACCTGGGGGACTCACGGCACTTCAACAACACCTTCCCTCGCTGTGGGCCAGGCCCCACGCTGGATGGACACTGCCCTGCCCTCATATGGCTCGTGGGCCAGTGAAATCAGAGACTCCTAAAAACATGACGCCCACTTAATCCACAAATAAAAAGTGTGATAAAGATTGTTGGAGAAGGAATAGGGTCTGAGAGGCTCCAGGGGAAGAACTTAGAGGCAAGGTTCACATTGAATGTTTGGTTCTGTCCACTGCCTTATACAATTATTGGACACACACACCGTGCACACACACGTACAAACACACATGCATGTGTGCACACAGAAAACATGCAGCATGTGCACACACACGCACATGCACACACACAGTATGCTTGCACAGTACAAACACGCAGTGTGCATACACACAGAAAACACTCTAGCATGCATGCACACATGCACATGCACACACAGAAAGCACGTTTGCGCGCACACACACACACACACACACACACGTGTGCGCGGCTGGATCCCTCTCCCCTTTTGCACCCGGTGTCCTGGAAGGCGCCAGCTCTGGGTCCTCAGGGCTTTGCCTGGCCGCTATGTGGCCTCCCCGGGACTCCTGCCCTCACATTTCAAAGCTGTTTCCAAGTCCTTAGGATCAAGCTCTTCCGTGAGGATGTAAGTCTTTAGTGAAGTGTTCAGCTCTTTCTCCTCGTTTGGGATTAAACCTGGAGACTTTCCCAGGGAAACAGATTGCACACCCTCGTCTTCGTTACCTGTTGGGACTTCTGAGTTGCAGTGGTCCCCACTTCTCCAACCCCTCAGAAGCACTGAATCATGAGCCCGTCTGGCCCCAGACTGTGCACGACGCAGGCAGGGGGATTGACGCTTGGCCGTGGCTGCAGCTAGCAAAGAAACTAGCCGAGAGAGGCAATTTTCTTTTAAAAACTTGACTCCCACCAGAGCCCAGATGTAAGAGAAGGAGTTCACTAGACCCATCTGTAGCTTCCATGTGGCTGCAGCGGGGCCCCCGCTCTGACTGCTGGGGCTTCTTGGTGTCCACGCCGACCGAGAATCAGGGCCACCCCAGGCTTTATGTGTCGGCTGTCCTGTGTCTGCCTTGCGTGAACGCTCGCCTGTGCTCCCTCCCTCCCTCCCTTCCCGGGTGAGCACTAAGGACGGTGAGCACTCTTCTCTGGGCCCAAGGAACACGAACAGGGCAGGCTCTGTCTGCCAGGATGGTGTGTGCAGGCCTGGCACCGGTGAATGCAGTGGGCGCTCAGTAAACACTGGATGGACAAATGAAACCAGGACATACGGCCTGGGGGCAGGGGGCAGGGGGCAGGCAGCTCAAGGAGCAGACGGCAGGGTCACTTCCAGGTGCCCAAGGGAAGCCTAAGGCCATGGTGAGTGGGTGGCAGGAAGGGCTTCACAGAGGAAACAGGGCTTCTCTGAGCCCCATAGGATGAAGAAGCAAGCATGCAGAAAAATGTGGGGAGTGAGCCCGAGGGGGCATCAGGCAGGGGCAGGTGGGCAGCACAAGGATGCTGGGGGGTGGGAGAGAGAAGGTCCAGCTGGGAGCCTCACTGGCTGCTGGACGAGGGAGGAAGGAAATGAACCGAGAAATGAGACGGGGGAGGTGAGTCAGGGAATGGAACGAGGTCTGGTCACCCCTCACCTCCCCCAGAGTGGAGCCAGAGCAGAAGTGGGGGGTCTGCTGCCACCTATCCTGCCCTTGCGGAGACCTCGGAGTGCCTGGGGGGCCGGGGAAGGAGTCAGAATAGGGGTGTGGTGTCCTCTGCCTTTTGTGGCCTCTGGAAGGACCCGTGGAGGCTGGGGGAGGGGCTGGTACGCAGGGCCACAAGCATGGCGGGGTGCGGCTGGCAACGGGCTGGCCCATCCTCAACCCACTCTTGACTGTTCATCTCTGCCCAGATCAGGGCTTCCTCCTCCATGTCCTTATGCCTCAAAAGCCTCCACTGTTGGCCCTGCAGGAATCTCTCCACCCCCATCCCAGAACTCCTTAAGGGATCACGAAAGAGGAACCCCAGGACGTTCAGCTCCACCCCACCACCTTTTCCACATTCTGCATATGGGGGCGCCGAGGACCAGAGAGAGAAAGGGGTGAGACAAGCTTCCACAAGTAATTGGGAGCCAAGAGTGGAGTCACCTGGCTTCCTAAGGAGCCTCTGAACACAGCCAGGGAGGACGAGGAGGCGGGGCCTACTGCAGAGTCAGACCGGGGACAGCCCAGGAGGTCTCTGTGACCCCCAGAGGGACGCTCCTGGCTGCCACTCTCCCTGGGGCGCAGGGACTGTGGAAGCGCCATGTTAGAAAAAGTCACCATGACTCGGAGTTCTGGGCCAAGAGCTTCACTTCAGCTGCTTGTGAAAGAGATTATGAAATTATAACCAACGACTGCCGGAGTCCCTTCCAGCTCGCTGCAAAGTTTAACGAGAGACCTTTGCCGTGACACTGGGGAGGAAGCGGGATTTGGCGATGATCAAACCGTTCTCATCAAATTAACGGGACAAACTTGGGCTGCAGGCGAGTGAGGGTTCTTCCTTTACACTGCCTCTCCCTTGACTCCCGAACATCATGGCATGAGGCTCGAAGATGTTTGCGTTTCTTGCATTTTTTCAAGTATTTTCCATGTGTGATAAAATCCAGCCTTCAATTATTTTAAATTAGGTTCTTGTAATGAACAGAAAAACCCAGAATGTGATAGGAAAAGGCATCTCTTGTGTAACATTGACACTATTACACAATACCATTCACAATTACTTTGAGTTCTACAAATCATGAAAAAATCCTCAAAGTCATATGAATACTAATGAAAGCCATGAATACGTTCTTACAAAATTTGCCTGGTGGGGAAGAGTGAATTAGATGATTCTCAAAAATGCCCTTCATGTTGCACCAAATTAACAAAGACAGGTAGCTACTTAATTTGTGGTATGGGATTATAGAAGGTACTGCTGTGGGCCACAGAATGATGTAGTGTCCACTCTGGCTTCTGATAACAGAGGCCTGATTTCCTTTGGGGATCATTGTTCCCCATCGTGAGGGGTCTTGGGGAGATGGTCAACATGCTCTGCCCTCCCCCGCAGCCAACAGGCAGGCCCACAGGCCAAGTGGGCCAATCAGTTTCTCTTTCTCAAACGTGGATCTTTCTATTTTTTTAAAAGAATTTTAAAAAATTTATTTATTTGTGAAAGAGCAAGAGAGCACAAGTGCGAGCCGGGGGGAGGGACAGAGGGAGAGAATCTCAAGCAGACTCCACGCTGAGCATGGAGCCTGAAGCAGGGCTCGATCCCACGACCCTGAGATCATGACCTGAGCTGAAACCAAGAGTTGGATGCCTAACTGACTGAGCCACCCAGGCGCTCAAACGTGGATCTTGAAACAAGAGAGTCAGGGTGGGAAATCTGGCTGGTGCCCCTCCACCAGCACAATGCCATCTCCCTGCCAAGACCCAGAGCCTTGGGGCCACCTGGTTGGCCTGCCTTCCCTTCCAGTCCTTAGCAGCCCGGATCCTCGGGGCATGTTCTTTCTGCTTTCATCAGCTGGATGGTTCCCTGTTGTACTAGGTCAAACCTCTGCCTGACCCCAGTGCTGTCTGCAGAGCCCTCACTCAGTACCGGGCAGGTAAGTGCTAAGCAGAGGTGAGGCCACTGGGGTGCTCAGGTAGCAGCCTATGGTACCTCCCCACAGACGCCCAACCTGACTTCTCCGTCCTGGTGTCAGAGTGGGGCTCCCTATGGCAGAGACCGAGAGGAGGGTGCTCAAGTGAGTGAGTGGGAAGAGGAGAAGGGGCAAGAGGGAGAAGGGGGACGTGGTGTCAGCTGGGGCCAGGCCTCAGCCTCATCCTGCGGGGGGAGGTGGGTGAGGTCCTGGGCTGTGGTCTGCAATGGAGGAAGTCCAGCCTTGCGGCATGGAGGCTGGTTTCTGCGGGCCGTCCCAGGGTGAGCGGGGGCAAGGGGGGCCCTCCCAGGCACCTCCCAGTGTGGCGTGGTCGGCCGCCCGTGGGGGTGTCCAGCTGTGGAGTGTTAGCAAAAGGCCCAGCACGGGAGTGGATGGTGCACTGGCCCACCGGGATCTGAGCCGCACCAGGAGTGCGGGCCACACCCTGCTTAATTGTCTTCACGGCCCTTGTCGTGACCAGCTTTTTCCTGTGTATTTTTGTTGTTGACTGCCTTCTTTCTGTCCCCCACTAGACTCTACGCTCAGGAGAGAGGGTCATCCAGTGGCCCCCACAGCACTTGCCTCGAGTGATGCTCAGTCAACAGCAGGTGCCTGGCCAGCCTCCTGGAAGGACCAGCAGCTCCGAGCAGGGCGGTCTGGGCCAGGTCCGTGGCTTCCCGGATGCTGCTCGACCCCGAGAGCCAACAAGGGCTCTCGTCTGCACAGAAGCGGAGTGGGGAGACTCTCCCTTCCCGGGACTCAAGCTGGGAACGGCCTCATCTGTCAGGGAGCCCAAGACGTAAAGCCGAGTCCACGGGTGAGACAGGTTCTTCCCAGGGCTTTCTGCCTCAGTCTGATCAAGTCAGGGATTGACGGAACGGACGACGTGACAGGAGGACTTGGGGGCTCGGTGTTCCCTCAGATTTGCTGTCCACACCTTGCTGCTTGTCATTCGGGTCTTCCGGATGAAGAGCCGAGGGTCTGGGCAGGCACTCTGCTTCGTGAGTATTTCGTGTGTGTTCCCTGCCTGTCTCTGGGAGGCCCTGCCCACACAATCTCTGTTTCAGTACAACAGGATGCGTCTGCTGTTGTCGTGTGCTGGCCCCGGGCGGGGCATAAGGGAGGACGCCAGGCAGGATCCAGTCCTGGAGCACCTGGGGACACAGAGCCCATGGCATCCAGGCCCTGGCAGGAGCCCCGGGGAGCAGGCCCCAGCAGTGGGATGGAGGCCAGCCCCCAGCCGCCCAAGGCAGAGAGGAACGGTGGGGGTGTGCTGTGAGCAGGCGTCTGGGGACTGCCAGCAGGGACGAGGCTGGACGCAGGCTGAGATGGGGCAACAAGGCCGCCACCGCCCTGGTGTGTCTGTGAGGTCCACCCCCGCCTGCCTGGTTTCCTGTGCACCAGTGGGGAGGACCTCCCCCGGCACAGTGACCGGTGCGGCGGAGGGCGTGTCACCCAAGCCGGGCCAACGGGAGGGTTTCCTGCATGAGAGTCTCCTCCATTCCGCTTACATCCTGTTCTTCTGGGAAGGGCTCCACAGGGACGCAGGACTGGGGCCTCCCCTCCTCCCCAGCTCTCTACCTGACCAAGTCGTCTGCCCCCTTGTTTTCTGGTCCTCGTCTGGGAATAGGGTTCTGATGCCAGTCCTGCCGAGCGGCTGTCAACAGCGTTTGAGAGACGGCAGCCGGAGATCTGTATCACGTCTGACCAGTGCGCGGTGCGGAGGGCTGAGTACTCTGTGTAGTCAGCACCAAGGGCCGAGCACTGTGCTTAGTCAGTACCAAGTACTGCGTTTATTCAGTGATGAGGATCAAGTACTGTGCTTCCTCAGTACTGAGGGCTGAGTGTTATGATTGTTCAGTATCTTATGTGGTGCTTAGTCAGTACCCAGGGTAGAGTAATATGCTTTGTCATACCGACGGTGGACTACTGTGCTTATCCAGTACTAAGTACCATGTTCGGTCAGTACCGAGTGAGTACTATGCTTAGTCAGTAATGAGTACTGTGCTTAGTAATGAGTGCTAAGTACTGTGCTTTCTCAGTACTGAGTACTGTGCTTAGTAACGAGGGCTAAGTACTGTGTTTTCTCAGTACTGAGTACTGTGCTTAGTCAGTATAGAGTACTGTGTTTAGTCAGTAATAAATACTGTTCAGCCAGTGCTGAGGGATGAGTATTGAGCTTTTTCAATAAATGATAGCTGAGTACTGTGCTTTGTGAATTGAGGGCTGAATACTGATTTAATGTGGGCTGAGTACTGAGCCTTGCTGAGTTTATGCATTACCAGTAATGGGGACTGAACACTTTGCTTTGTCATAAATCTGGGCTGAGTATTAGACTTTACCGATAATGATGCCTGGGTGTTTTAATGTCTCCTCCGGAGAGCCCAGCATTCTAGTAGACATGCAGAGTGTGCTCAGCTCTGCAAACTGGAAGTGGGCGACTAAACAAACCAAGGGACGGAAGGACATGGAAATACCAGACGAGGCTGAGGTTCTGGGCCACAGTGAAGGGGATTCAACCTGCTTCCTCGCTACCACAGTGTATTAGAACCTGTCCATTGCCAGGTGTCAGAAATCCCACTCTAACTGGCTCAAGCAGAGAGGCAACATACTGACTCTCGCCTGGGGGTGGTGTGGGTTTCAGGCACAGCTGGATCATGGCTCAAGTGATGCTCCCAGCGCATACGCACACTCACAGGTTCTCCCCTTTTGTGGTCCCTCCCACTTCCATGGTCACACACTATCAGCCTAGCCACCCAGCATTCGCGGGGACTGACAGTAACATCAGCAGCCCCAGTCTCAGTGCCGCAGAAGCAGGGGCAGGACATGTAATCATAGTAACAGTAGCTGATGCTTCTTCCGTAACGAGGACACTGGTTCCTGGCGTCACCCAAGACCCTTTACCTGCAGAGACTCATTTACTCACCGCTAAAACTCTATAAGCCCTGCCAAGACCTTCCACCATTATAGACGAGGAAGCTGAGGCACAGACAAGTGAAGTCACTTGCCCAAGACCACCTGGTTCATAAGCACCTGAACTGAGTCCAAAGCCAGGTGTCCTCCCCGGAGCCTGGGTGCCGGTGCTCTGTGCAGTCTGCCTCGGCAGGGGAGAAGCCTCTTCCCCAACGGCTCCCTCCAATCCTGCATCCAGCAGCCACGGCTGGAGATTGGGACAGGAGGACTTGCCAGGCTTGGGGATGGCTGCAGAAACCAGCCACTCCATCTGTGTGCCCGAGAGCGGCCAAGGAGGTCCCCCCAGTGACGTCGAGGTAGGAGGAGGAGAAGGGTGCCACGTGTGTTCCAGAAACTCCCGCCCAGGCTGGCAGCTCCCGGGCTGGCCCTGCATGTCCGGTGCTGCATCTCAATGACCACCTGGAAGCCACCGGCCCCCCAGCCTTTGTGGGGGTGATGGCAAATGCCTGAGGGGCCAGGGAGGATTCAGAATGGGTGGCACCGCGTGGCAGCGACACCTTGCTCCCATTACTGGTGGATTCCAACTGTCACTGTGGTGCAGTAAAGGGATGATTCTCCATAGTTCTTGCTTTGCTCCTGGAACCTGGACAGGGGCCTTGCCGGGGAGCAGGGAAGGGGTGCCAGGTGAGCTGGAGTACTGAGGGGGGTAGAGGTGCAGGGTGGGCTGGGGTCCCGAGGAGTAAGGGAAGGTGGGGGATGCAGGGCGGGCTGGGGTCCCGAG
>NW_027397151.1:1890231-1893144 GCF_003265705.2 Callorhinus ursinus
ACTCGTTGCATCAGTCAGGCAAAGATGGCAGAATGGGGAAGCGAGTGAGAAGCTGGTATTAAGCTGATGTGGGTGCGGACGGAGCCCTTGCTGCCTCACTGGCAGCCTCCCGATGCTCGGCCGCCACAGCCCACTCACGAGTGTCAGGCCTGGCTGCTGGCGGATGGACTTACTCTGCCTGGAACAGGGGCATGCATGTCTAGAAGGGGGGACAGCCTCCTCAGATCCAGGGATTGGAGCCGAGGTGCTGGAAACAGGTGCCCTGGGACTCTCTGCCCAAGTTTTTACTGCCCCCCGAGAAACGCCCGCCTTCAAAAGACATGGCTGTGAGTGGGACGTCAGCCTGAAACAGAGGCCGGGAGGAACCCATCACTGTGATTCACCCTTTTAACTGAAATCCCACTTTCTCTTTATCCTCAATTGCAGGAGGGCGGCACATTCCTGGGGGGCACCGGGGCAGTGTGATCAGGCCACGGGAAAGAATTGGCCGGCAGACAGGTTTGTCCGGTGACTTGAGGGGACTGCACATGGCAGGCCACGGCAGGGACTAGGGGCGAAGGGTGTAAAGCAAACCCCATCCACAGAGGTCTGCGTAATAGCTGACGGCAGCTTCTCTAGAAAGCTGAGGCTCGACCTTCTTCCCAAGGGCTCCTCCCCTCCCTGCCCCTTGAAGCCTTCAGATCTCCAATCAATACCACCTCCCCAAGCAGCCCTCCCTGCCTGCCTTGCTCCAAGTCGCTCTACTCACTTGCCTCTTGTAGAACTGTCTCTAAACACTCATTACCACCTGCAATGTGTGCTGCCTTCTTTACCACCTACTTCCCCTCTGCTGTGCCTAATGCCGCGCGCCCAGCACCTGGGAGAGCTCCCGAGGCAGTAGGTGCTCCGGAAAGGCTGGGGAGCGGGAGGGTGAACAGGGTTGCAGAGAGCCCCCCGCCTCCCCCCTCTTGTCCCCAGAGACTCAGGGGGACTCTGTGACTCAGAGCGGCAGGCGCCTTCCCCGAGCTGACACCTCAGTCCAGCACCTGCTGGTGTTTCTCTTTTCTCTCTGGTTCACAGGGGTGACTGCTCAGCATCGGGCCCCACCCTGAGCACTCGGGCCTTGCCTCACTGACCGTTGCGACAGCCCCAGGAGAGACGGTGCCAACCCCACTTTAGATGAAGACACTGAGGGTCAGGGAGGTGGAGCCGGGCTGCGAATCCAGAGCCACCAGCTGTAACCGCCCCCCGCCTTGGTCTCCACTAGACAACACCTGGGCTCTCTGGGGCACCGGGAGAACAAGAACCAATGCCAGGTTTCGGGAATCCTGGGAAGGCTTTGTGGAAGATGCAGAGTTTCCAGGGTGGCATTTCCGTGGTGCCATACCCGGTTAGCTGACATGGGTTCTCTGGACCTGCGCTCAGCAGGACCAACAGTGAGGAGCCTGAGGGCCCCCCAGGTAGGATGGCCAGAGTGTGTCTTCTGGCTGGAGGAACACGTGGCCAAGACTTCTCTGTGATGCCACCCTTCCCGCTCGAAGGGCCTCCAGGAGCACTGAAGTCTCCATCCCAGAGCAAACGTGCCCCGTGTCCATACACATTCTCGGGCAGCAGGTGGTCAATGTGCTGGTAGCTTCGGAGTGGGAGTCCCTCAGCCCCTGGAGGACATTTGCTACCACTGCCTTGAGTCCCTGATTCATATTCGTAGCCAGGGTCCATGCCTTGGGCATCTCTGCACCCCATTTCCCGAACTGTGTGCCCTAACTCTGCTGACTCCTGCCAGGGTGCTGAGCAGCCTTCCTCCTGCTCTGCATGAGCAGGGGAAAGCTGTGGAGCTCAAGGACTCAGGGTTCCCGTGAGCATCTAAGGGGACTTTCGGTCTGTTTGCTGAGCACACTGACCTGAGTGCTCACTGCACCTCTGCCATGCAGTCCAGGGAGCCCTGTCTCCCCCACCCCCAGCTGGGGCCTGCAGAGAAAGTGGGCTCTGCCTCTGGTCCGAGAGGACTGGGTGCAGGGAAAGGGTCGTGCCGGGCCACTGAAAGGCAGAGCCATCCACCCCACAAACCTGTGAGAGTGGCCAGGGCAGAAGCAAGGCGTCCCTCTCATCCAGGAGTGTGTCAGCACTGGGGGTGCTTCCTCGGGGCTCCTGGAGCCCACGCCCACCTCAGTGGCTTTTCAATAGAACGTGCTTGGTGGGCAAGCACTCACTTGCTAGCCATCTCGACGGGAGGCTCACGGGCTACCTGGAAGCCAGGCTGGCGTTTCCTCAAAAGTGAAAGACTCACCACAGGACCCAGCAATTCCACTGGGCAAACCCCCCAGAGACCCGAAGACAGGCGGTCAGAGAATGTTTGGACACGAAGGGCCACAGCAGCACTGTTCCCTGTGGCTGAAGGCGGCCCCGATCCCGCTGTCCATACATGGATGAAAAGAAAAGATGAACAAGATGTGGCCCATCCACATGACGGAATATCGTTTGGCTATAAGAAGAAATGATGCGCTGATTCCTGCTATAATGTGGATGAACCTCAAAAACGTGATGCTCGGGCGGAGCAAGATGGCGGAGGAGCAGGAGACCTAGATTTCGTCTGGTCTCAGGAATTCAGCTGGATAGGGATCAAACCATTGTGAACACCTACGAACTCAACAGGAGATCGAAGAGGAGAGTAGCAACAACTCTCTGAACAGAGAAGCGACCACTTACTGGAAGGTAGGACGTGCGGAGAAGTGAATCCGAGGCGATATTCGGGAGGATAGACGGCGGGGGAGGGGCCTCCGTCGGCGGCTTCTGGCAAGTGCTAGAGCCGCGGAGCACAAAATCGGACCTTTTAGAAGTCGGCTCGGCGGAGGGACGTCGCTGCAGTGGCTAAGCGGGGGGTGGAATCCTCCCGGGACAGTGTGGTCTCAGGACCCTTGGGGTCACAGAGAGACC
>NW_027397151.1:1898144-1930370 GCF_003265705.2 Callorhinus ursinus
AAAAAAAAAAACCGTGATGCTCCGTGAGAGAGGCCAGGCACAGGAGCCCACGTATCGTTGTCATTCAACTTACACGAAATGTCTTGAATAGGCAAATCCCTAGAGACAGAAAGTGGATTCATGGTTCCAGGGGCTGGGGGAGGGGTGTGGGGGCTGAGTGCTTATAAGCTGATAGAACTTTCTGGAACTACTACATGGAAGTGATGGTTGCACGACGTTGTGAATGTACTCAATGCCATCAAGGGTAAATTTTACGTTGTGTGTATTTTACTGCCATAAAAGAAGAGGAGGTAGGCCACAGAAGCCATTATTCAGAAGGTTCTAGAACAGCTTCCTGATCTATGTACAAGTCCCAAACCTCTGGACACAGGTGGCCTTTGAGCAAGCCAGGGGAGGCAGCCTGGGGTCCTCACACAAGCTGACCTGCTGGGTACCTGGGTGTCCCCTTTCCTCACTGTGGAAACCTCCTGTTTGCTTATTAAGGACCAGGGAGGCAGCATGGCCCGTGTCACCTGCCACGCCGCTGGCTGTGGGGACCACATGGGTTGGTGATGAGGACCCAGATTCTGGCTCAGAATCTCTTGACATAAGGTGGAAAGGGGTAGCTATGTCTTATCCCTCCAGGGGCTGGGTGATAAAACCCACAAACTCTCCTTGGGAGCTTGAAGGACACCCTGTTTAGACCAGAACTTAGCAACCTCAGCACTGGATCATTCTTTATTGTGGGGGGACATCCTGGGCATTTAAGGTGCTGAGCAGTGTCCTTGGCTTCTGCCCACTAGATGCCGGTACCCCCCACCCCCTGAGGCGTGACAACTAAATGTGTCTACAGGCATAGTCCAGTGTCCCTGGGGGAAAGATTCACCCCTCCTTGAGAATTGCTGATTTAGCTCATTTTGCATGAGGCCGTCCCAGCCCTGAGCTCACCTGGTTCTGCCTGGAGGGTAAGAAGGAAGGGCCCAGAAGCACCTCCTTTCTCATCTTACTTGGGGACCCTGATGAGCTGGAGGTGAGGACGGGAGCTATCCCAAAGCCACCTCCGGAAGCTGGTGGTCTCAGTGGTCCCCCTTTCTTGGTCCCTCCAAAGACAAGGGAAACAAGTAAGTGGAGCCCACACATGCAGACCCGCTCCTCTTCCTTAGAAAAACACAGGTAAGCAGGTTCTGCACCCTGACCCTAGCCAATTAAAGGGAGCCACCCAGCATTCGAACAGTTTCCCTTCCCTTTCTACCCCAGCTCACAAGCTCTGCATGCCGGCGGCCCATCATCCTGCAAACACCTCATTCAGAATTAAATGCATCCTCTTTATGCTTCTTCCTACTTACCCATCCATGGTCTTTATTTCAGGGAAGACTTAATTTGCTCGGATCAAGTAAACACAAACGTCTGGCTGATGCCAGGCTCCAAGCCTCCCTGGGCAGGTGGGGGCTGGCCTTGGCACTTGAAGCTTTGTTCTGGGCGGAGCTGGCAGGACCCGCTGCTCAGCACCCTGCCCCAAGGACCCCTCTCTGGAGAACCTTCTGTGGGCTCCTTCTCCGGGGACTGCTGGGGGCTCTGGGCAGTGAAGTCTCCACAGCTGACCTCAGCCCAGGCCAAGCCTAGACAGGCACAGGCACAGGCACAGGTATAAGTACAGCTACAGGATAAGTGTAGGTACAGGTACAGGTGCACTTACAGGTATAGGTGTTTATAGCACACATGTAGGCACAGGTGCAGACAGAGGTACGGGTGTAGGTACAGGTGCACTTACAGGTATAGGTGTTTATAGCACAGATGTAGGCACAGGTGCAGATAGAGGTACGGGTGTAGGTGCAGGTGCACTTACAGGTATAGGTGTTTAGAGCACAGATGTAGGCACAGGTGCAGACAGAGGTACAGGTGTAGGTACAGGTGCAGACAGAGGTACGGGTGTAGGTGCAGGTGCACTTACAGGTATAGGTGTTTATAGCACAGATGTAGGTACAGGTGCAGAAAGAGGTACGGGTGTAGGTACAGGTGCACTTACAGGCACAGGTGCAGACAGAGGTACAGGTGTAGGTACAGGTGCAGACAGAGGTATGGGTGTAGGTACAAGTGCACTTACAGGTATAGGTGTAGGGACAGGTGGTTATAGGTCTAGGTGTGGTTGTGGATTCAAGTGTAGGTGCACGTGCAGGTATAGGTGTAGGTACAGGTGCAGACAGAGGTATGGGTGTAGGTACAGGTGCAGTTACAGGTGGTTATAGGTCCAGATGCAGAGGCACAAGTATAGACGGAGGTATGGGTGTAGGTACAGGTGCACTTACAGGTACAGGTGTAGGTACAGGTGGTTATAGGTCCAGGTGTGGATGTAGGTTCAGGTACAGGTGCTCGTGCAGATGTAGGTAGAGGCACAGATGCCAGTACAAGTATAGGTACAGAGCCTTTGTAATTATTTTATGTAGATGAGGTCACTCTGCTTGGTTATTCTGCGGCTTTCTTTTTCACTTACTGAGGCTCTCTGTATAAATTCTTAGGTGTGGGCCTTATTCTTTCAGGAAGCACACAGCATTTCATTGCATGATTACACTGTAATTTATGGAACTGGGCAGAGAGAACTTTTAAATACGTTCTCTTCTTTCATGTCTTTTAAGAAAAGATCTGCCAGATGAGAAGGAGGGATTCAGGGAGTGTGCCATGGGTTGTTTCCTACAAGGAGAGGTCCTGGTGGGGAAGGGGCTGCTGTGGCTCAGAGTCGGGGTCAGAGGAGTGACCCCAGAAGTGCCTGTGAGGACTGGCACACAGGATTTCACTGTGGAGTCCTCTTGGGTGTCTTCCCCCTTAATCTGAGTTTATTCTAAGCTCAGAAACAACATACAGTGGGTAATTAACAGAGGATTATGAGCAATAATGGCCTTGACCTGAATTGGGAGAAGGAAACCAAGTTCTAGAAAATAACCATCCTATTTCTCGATGATTGCCCATGGTTTGCTAGGACATGGACCGAGAGAGGAAGAACCCCAGCCTCTGCCAGGAATCAGCCTGTGCTGTGTTTGCGGTGGGCCAACACGTGGCCCAGCCTCTGCAGTCAGGTAGAGAGGGGGCGTGCCTCCCACTGGCCGCCTCAGGCCAGTTCCAGCTCTCTGACTGGCCCTTGGCCCCAGGCCGTGGGAACTTGCTCCCTGCTCCAGGGCTCTCGGGCTGTGAGAATCTAGTGCTGGCTGGGAGGAGGTGAGCAGAGATATCAACAAAGGTCTTCTTGCCCTGAACCTGACGCCAATCCATGTCGGCTTCCTGGACTTGCTGCCCATCCTACACTCTGTTTCCCAGCCTCTGCGGATGCCCTACCAGGTCCTCTCCCCTCAGCTTTGACCACACATCCCCTCCTTCATGCCTCCCAGACACACATCTCAGAGATGCATACTAGGTGGGAGCACACTACAGGTCCAGAGAAGTCCCACAGGAGGGACATCTGCTTCACTCTGGTCAATCCAGCAACTGCCAAAGGAATCTGACCAGTCAACATCCTGCTGACCCCACCAAAATAGCCATTATCATACCATGGTTGCTCTGGAGGACATACTTTGGGAAAAGCCCTTGTGAAATAAGCTTTCATTAAAAAATGGTCTATTAAAAATCAGTACAATGCAGTCTTAAACAAATGTAAATGTGTTTTCCTTGTTCACGTTTTCAAGTTATCTGATTCTCTCAAAGGGCTGAGAATTGCTTGTACTGCTGCTTTTCATAAGCTATTTTAAAAAATCAAATTTTTGTGCTGGCAGTTGTGCATAAAATGGAAAAGTAGACCAATTCCTTTTCCTCTAGACAGTAATAAGAAGAGCCACAGAAATGGTGCCTTGTTTATCCTGTTTATTACTTATGGTGATGACGATGATGGTGTTGATGGTGATGGTGATGATGACGATGTTGGTGATGATGGTATTGATGGTGAGGATGGTGATGGTGTTGATGACGATGATGTTGGTGATGTTGGTGATGATGGTATTGGTGGTGAGGATGGTGATGGTGTTGATGACGATGATGTTGGTGATGTTGGTGATGATGGTATTGATGGTGAGGATGGTGTTGGTGTTGATGAAGATGATGTTGTTGGTGATGATGGTGATGGTGTTGATGGTGTTGATGGTGATGATGATGATGATGATGGTGATGGTGGTGATGACAGTGATGATGATGATAGTGATCATGATGTTGGTGATGGAGATGGTGGTGATGGTGGTGGTAATGGTGGTGGTGATGATGATGGTGGTGATGGAGACGGTGATACTGACGATCATGATGATAGTAAAGGTATGTTTGGGAACCAAGTGGGCAGCTGACAGTGTAATGGGGATGCCACAGAGCTAGTTGCGTAAGAGTCAACTTTGGGCTCAGACCACTTGGGTTTAAATGCTATTTTCTACCTTCTGATCTTGGGTGAGTTACTTAACTTCTCAGTCTCAGTTTCCCCATTGGTAAAATAGAGATACATGTAGTACCTACCTCCAAAGTTTGGGTGAGTTTTAAAGAGGTCTTGTATGTGAAGCGTGTACATAGTGACTTGTCCACAGTAAGTCTCAGTAAAATGCTTATGAGTGAACCTGGTGTTGAGGTGAGAGTCAGAGGCTGGACCTATAACTTTTTAATGTTGTGTCATCATGTAGAGAGTTGTGGGGTAAGTCATGGCGTAAAGGAATAAATGAGGGAGGAAAGAAAAGGATTTACCAACTCTAGGATCTGCAAGTCAAGTGAGAAAAATCAGCTGTTATGCCATAAACTCAAACATTAACTGTGGCTGTTGGATATGAAAATGGCCAAGGTGTTTCAGGAGAGGGTAGGGCTTGGAGAGACCCAACTTTTAAACATCCTGCTTGAAGAAGCCTTGTGGTTAAGCTGCCTACACTCAGAAAATTTAACTCCATCTTGTGATTTTACGGGGGTTAGGGCTTTTCTTCTAAGGTAGTTGGCCCCAGTGTCCTCACACAACATAATGTTTCCTTTACAAGCATAAGTGGGAAGAAGACTGTAGATCAAAGAACCTTCAAATGAAAGGACTCTTTTCCCCTTCTAAATATCCCTACAATTGGATTAAATCTGACCTGGATCTCTGGTCTGGCACTGGCTTACTATTTCTTATCAAGACCTTTTTTCTCCCAAGTTTTCATGCTGGTTAATTCCAAATAAAATAATGAGGTCAGTATTAGAAATATGAACACGTGTGCACACAGGCTCTCATAACAAGAGGCAGACAGCTCAGCACTGGGAAGAAAATAATGGGCCTTCTGCCTCCTTAGGTAAGACCTGTGGCTCTATAATGATAATCCCCAGGAGTCTCTCTGTTTTAATTCCATCCTGCCTCTCTACCATCATCAACTCACTTAATGCACGCTGTGGGGTCAGGGGGGAAGGAGACCATCTTTTCTGTATTCTTATCCATCTCTGTAAGATTCAACAGCCACTACTCATTTCAAGCCATACCAGTTACCCATGAATCCAGCTACCCCCCAGCAACCAGCATTTAGCAGTGGAGATGTCTTTGCAGAGCTACGCTTGATGGGACCACCCTGAGGTGCAAAGGAAAGCTGGCAAGGCATAGAGCCACAATCCTAGAGCTATGGAGGACAATGGGATTCTCTCCCTGGGGGCGCTATTGCTCCAGATATTTGCTGGAAAATTATAACGAAAAAAAGAAAGTAGCTGATGTGTTTGAGTATGGCAAACAGAATAATGGTCCTTAGAAACTTGCCTTCTTCCAGCAATTTCTTCCCTACCCTACAGACATCATCTCTTGAAATCTTCTCAATAAAACACACTTTTTACACCTAAGAAAGCTGGCCTACAACATGGCTTTACTGCAGAGTCTTTATTGATTGAGCCATGCTTTGGTATCAAATTTACTTAGTGGAGAAAAGCATGCCTTATTTTTTAAAGACTTTACATGAACTGGTAACATAAATGTGTTACATGAGTTTATTCTTTGCTGCCAAATATTTCAGTGGACATCGAGGGAGTTAGCAATTCAACTGAGTACAGAACACACAAATTCATGGTGAAGGTATCATATCGGCAATGATAAGCATGGGTTTGGGAAGCAAATAGTTCTGGGTTCAAACCTTCACTCTGCCACATGTTAGTGCACCTTTGGATAAGTCTGACCTTCCTTAGTCTCCTCATCTATAAAGGGATGGTGATGTCTACTGTATAAAAATTGTCAAGAGGATCAAAACAAAGATGCTTAGAACTTAGAAGACTCATACAAAGTGTTCAAGATATGGTGGTTGCAATTTCTGCCTCCTCTATTACCTTCATCGTTACCATCATCATCAAGTTCATCACCATCACCACCACCATACCATTGTCACCATCACCACCACCATCACCAACACATTTGTCACCACCATCGTTATCATCACTGTCACCATCACCACCATCACCATCACCGCCACCATCACCACCACCATCACCAACACATTTGTCACCACCATCGTTATCATCACTGTCACCATCATCACCACCATCACCACCACCATCACCACCACCATTATCATCATTGTCACCATCACCACCACCATCACCACCACCATCACCACCACCATTATCACCATTGTCACCATCACCACCACCATCACCACCACCATCACCATCATCACCATCGTCACCATCGTCACCATCACCACCATTATCCCCATCGCCACCACCATCATCATCACCACCATCACCACAACCACCACCATCACCATCATCACCATCGTCACCATCGTCACCATCACCACCATTATCATCATCACCAACACCAGCACCACCACCATCACCACCATCATCACCACCAGCATAATAGTACGAGGGGCTCACTTGCCTAAAAGGAGGGAGAGCAAGAGACACAATATGTCACCTAACCACACTGAAAAAACTAATGAAACCCAGAAACAGACGTATCTAAGAGGACTTGTGGGGCAACTCAGAGCATCTGAATATTTTCAGAGTTTCAGACTTCACACTTCTCAAGGACTCTAGACATTCTGTCTGCTATCACAAGTGATGGATGTGTAGCCCTTCTGTGATGAATTAGAATTTTCTTTATTTCGTACCCGGAGGCCAGCATGTTTGCAACTAGGAGAGTGCCAGGTGGTCCAGAGGAGGAATTCCCCCAGGTGCTCGGGTGGTGAGTTCAGCCAACTGGACAGGATGCCCGGCGGCTCTTGCTCACTTCAACAGGGCCTCCTACAAGTGGCAGCGGCTCCAGAATATGTCCTTGGATCTAGCAGGAGGCCCTGTGGGCTGGGGTCCAAGGCCAGGATGCTCACCCACTAACACCTGGCCGGTGACCTGGGCAAGTCTGCTTACCTTGCTGGCCCTTCATTTTCTTGCCTGGAAAGTAAGGGTGTGGACCAAACCATCTCTAAAACATCTCTCTTGCCTCTAAAGTCTGCTTTTATGATGACACAAAATGCAAATTTGGGGAAAGAAGAAATTGATGCATCTCAGCGGCAAGTGCATGCTTCTGAAGCAGAAAGTTTTAAGACCTGCTTTATTTCTCCTGGTATCCAAGTGACAGTGTAATCGGGAGTGACCTTCACTGGCTTTAAGTCAGCTGGCCTGGCCGGAACTCCACCTGTGTCACGAAGAAAGCCTTCACTCCCCCTTTGGAGGGGCAGGGAGACAACAGGCCTTGTCGGGGAGGCTGAGGGGCTGCAATTCTACCGAGAACGGCTATGTGGCCATGCTGGACTCTGGACAGCTCTGACAGCAAGCTGGGCAGACACTGGCTTCTGAGTCAGGGTGTGTGCAAGGGGGATGGCAGTGCCATGTCTGTCCCAAATGGGTGCCCTGTCTCCCGCCTCGAGGACTGCAGCGCTGTGAAGGTCTGAACAGACCCAGTACTTGGAGGCCTCAGGGTACAGCTGCGCTTGTATCCGGACTCTGTGCCAGGAGCCAGCGTGGGCACCAGCACTCTGTCTGGCCACCTTAGCCCTGCTGCCGCCACCCTGGTGGGTACTGTGGCAGGAGCGTGAGGGGGGCATGAGGGAGACACTGGGGCTGGGAAGAGCAGAGCTAAACAAGATGATGCCGAGGCATGGTGCAGCCTTGTGGGGACACTCCTGGTCCCCACCAGAGAGGCAGAAGCCCGGCCACCCCGGGGACTCAGGCACTTTCGACAGCCTTTATCTGCCCCACTGTCAGACTTTCGGCTGCTCTTTAAAAAACTGGGACATCTGGTCACACTGGGCACATGGCAGCATTCAGGGGGCCTGAGACTATCCTTTCTCTAATGGGAGCACCTGCTGTCTTGTCCACCGTGGTCCCCACTATGCCCTGTTGTCTCACACCCAGACTGGCTCCAGGCACTTGACCTTGCAACAGCAAGCCCGCAGCCGCCTCGACTCCCCCAGTGCATCCACTCAGCATCTCGGTTCTTACGGTTTAATCCCAGATGGGTGGCTGTTGGTGCGAGGGAAGCTGGCCTTGTAGGAGCTCCTCAGACGGGGCCAGCACCAGATGGGGGCAGCTTAGAACCATGGTCACATGGTCACATGCAGACACAAAACTACCACTGCTCTAGCTCCGCTCTCAAGTTTGGAGAAACCATGGGACATTTTCTCGTCCAGTGCTCTCAGCTATGATGGGTCTGAGCCTCACATAGGGAGGCAGAAAGTGTCTGCGCGGAGCATTGGGGATGGCTGGGCTGTGGGGGCCTTGGCAGGTGCACATGACCTCCTGCCCTGGATGCACGCCCCTGGACAGTGTCCCTGCCGAGGGTGGCCTGTGTGCCCCACTCGGTCCCTAGAGACAGCCCTTTGCTTCTGCAGACAGCCCGGCTGTCAGAGCCTTGGTCTCCATTCCCTTCCTGCTGACAGCCCGTCAGATGGTGCAGACGGCGTCTAGTGACCCCGTCTCCCTTCTGTGTCCTCCGTGTGGCCTCCAGTGACCTCTTTTATGGCTTTGTCTTCATGCCCCCACTCCATTCTGTTCAAGCCCTCCCAAACGCCCTCAGCTTACAGAATTCTTTGACTTTTGCCACACTTGTGTGGATCCGAGCGCAATATGCCAGTCATGGCCTGTCAGGCCAGAAGGGGAGGGACTCTCACCTCCTTTATTCTGGACCTCATACCTTTATTAAGGCAGTCTCTGGTGATGTTCAATTTCCCCAGCACACTGCCGGGCTCAGTGTCAATCAAAACCTCATGTGTGTTTTATCCGGGTGCTGCCAAACTGGTCACAGTCAGCGTGATGCAGCCTTCTGGAATGGGGCAGGGATGAGTGACCCAGGGCAGGCCGCTGGAGCCAGTTTCCATGCGCCTGGGACTCTGATCCCCACCTGTGCTGGTTAACTTTATGTATCAACTTGTCTGGGCCACAGGGTGCCCAGATGTTTGGTCCAACATTCTTCTGGGTGTTTCTGGGTGAGATTGCCATTTAAATCAGTGGATTCTGGGCAAAGCAGATGGTCCTCCCTAAGGAGGAGGGCCTCCTCAAACCAGCTGAATTCTAAGTAGAACAAAAAGATGGGCCTTCCCCAAGCAAGGGGGTGTTCTCCAGCAGATGGCCTTCAGCCTGTCTGCCCCACCAGCATTCCCCAGGCCCCAGCTGCAGCTCCTTATCATCCTCCTGGTTCTGTTTCTCTGGGGAAGCCCGAGGAATGCACCATGTTCTTTTCCCACCCACCGCGGACAGGTAGATGGCACAGGTGCCGGCTGCCGGGTGGGTGACGCATGACGTCCATCCTGCTGCTCTGGCAATGTTACGTTCAAAGATCACAGAGGGCCGGAGCCGTCTGCTTTGTCCAGGGTCCAAGCACAGGCAGGCGGCCCTCGGCATGTGGGAGAAAGCAGCTGGCCGTCTCGACGAGCCCAGTGCCCGGACTGCTTCCCAGTGACGGCCTCTGTGGGGAACACGGGGGTTTCGGGGGACAGGCCCTTTAGTGCTTCCTCGGAGATGTTTCCACTGACCAGCTCCTTCCTTGGGCCGTCCACAGAGGAGGCGCCACTGAAGACCGTGGCGAGGAATGGTTGGATCAGCCCTCTGTCTCACGGACCCCGCGAACTACAGGTGTGTCAGCCAACACCTGCCCTTATCAGTTTTCATTTTAACACCCTAATGAAAATGCTGATAATCTAAACATGGCAATAACTCTGCTCTATAAAGATGACTGTCTCCTCATGTTATTGCTGTGTCATCAGAGGCTCCATAACACTCACAACACGAGACAAGATGGTTATTGTGTTAAAATGCATACAGGACAAAGGTTTTTATTACATGAGTGATTTTTCTGGGCATCAAGATGCTTTTTATGCTGTACTCGAGTAATGAACACATAATTCACCAACACACTAGAGCACCGACCTTAGAGTCTAAAGGCACAGTCACTGCAAATAAGTAAATTATTAATGAGATGATATCTAAAAATATTATCACAAAGCCCCACCTTCCTCCCTAAAGAAGGAAAAACATCTGGTAACTATTGAAGCCCAGGGAGCTAGGAAGAGACCCACCGAGGAGCTTCCCTGCGTGTCATGATGGATGCCACGATCAGCCGAGCTTGTTTCTCCTCCCTGTCTCCCGCCTCCCTTGCAGCTTGGGGTGGTCTGAGCATAATCTCTGAATTGGTATAAGGGAAAGTCTGCACCAAGGAAGGGATCCTGGTGTAGTTTTGCTTTCCTGAGGACAAGCATGAAAAGAGAATTATTACTGTTGCTACTTGAGGTGGACAAGATGGCGGGAGCTTTGGCAGCCTTTTTGCAACCATGAGGACATAAAGCCCAGAGCTAAGGCTGGAGGAGTCAGGAAATAAAGGGTTTGAGTCTTTGGGTATTGCCGAGCTCGTGACCCATCAGCCACTTTCTCTTCACTTCTCAGAACATGAAATAAAGACCCCAGGACTCAGGCTGCTATAGGCGGGGTGCTCTGTTCTTTGTAAGGAAAGTGGCCTCAGGGATGCAGAGAAGCAGATGTTCTCGTCCCGAGGCAGGGGGACCCCAAGGGAAAGCAGGGGCTGGCTGGCCAGTCCCAGGGCCTGGTGCTCTGGGTCCCTGGTGCTGGGACCTGGGGGCGCTGTGGGGAGCCCTCTAATGCCCATGGGGGCTGGGAACTCAGCTTACACCTGCAGCCTCTGGCCACCCCACGGGGACTTCTGCCGGGCCTTCTCCCTGGGCCCCCCCAAGCATGCTTCGCGGAGGCGAGGGGCTGCCGAGTGCTCACCGACCCCACTTCCCATTTCCACCTCGTGGCACACAGCTGTGCGCAGCCCCACCAGCTAATTCTTCTGTGAGAGAAATCAGAAATGGTTACGAGCAAGTGGATGGAGGGAGCAGGCCTCTACTTGCTGTTTGTACTACTTTACACAGAAGCAAAAGATATTCTAAGTGTGTTGATGCATTCTACCTAAAATAAAAGGTCAGCGACGGTGATGTGAGTGAGGGCAGAAATCATTTTTCTTTTCTTATTTCATTTTTCTGTATTTAAAAAAACCCCACGAAACGCTACATATCTTTAGAAAGACAAACCCCTTGCCAGTAACCTGGCCAGTGGGTCGCTCTCTCTCACGGAGGGGCGTCAGGGGATGCCGAGTGCCTGGGGACACTTCTCCCTCCTCTGCCAGCAGGTCAGGAACCTGTGCCTTCAGGCAGGTGCTCAGCGGTTCAAGTGCAGCTGCTGATTCAGACCCTTGGAGTCGGGTTCAGGCAAATCGAACAGGCACGGAAGTCAGGATGTGCGGGTTCTGCTTCCAGGCGCGTTACTAGCGAGGCTCAGAGTCGGTCTGGAGGCGGGGGCTCCATCTGTCCCCGGAGCTGCAGCTGGGACCCCCGAGCCCAGCCTAGCCTACGCCGACTGCTTTCCCTGGACCAGCCGCCAGAGTCCAGCCCCCTTTATACCCCGATCTCAGCTGTCCCTGCCCGGCCCTGTGTCACCGGCCCTCCGTGCTGAGCGGGTGAGCAGGACAGTGAGCGGAGGAGAATGAACGCACAGAGGTGGCTGCCGGCGCACTGCTGCCGCGGAACCCAGGGCCACGTCCGTCTGGCCAGATTCCGAACGTGAACACTTGGAGGTGGGACAGGAGTCCCAGACCTACCCTGGCCCCACGGGGGCTCATGCCTCCTTCCTTCTGTCATCAGCCTGGCCCGAGGACACTGGACTGCGGACCGGGGCACCGTGGCTGAGGTGGCGAATGCCCAGGAGCACTCAGCGTTACCATTCCAGGGGGCCGCCAAGGGGCTGGTGGCAGGAGGACGGAGGCCAGGGATGGCCCCCAGCGAAAAACAGCAGGCCCCGAGCGAGAAAGGGGCGACCTCAGATCCCAGGAGTCTCTGCCTGAGGAGTCTGGCCAGAGGTCTTTGCAAACAACCTAGCTCAGGGTCATGGGGTGAAGTCAGTCATGTGGACCCGTGCCCCTGCTGTCCGTCCTGGTTTGTCCAGTCCCGCAGAACCTGGCTTGCCGCGCACTAACAGCTAAACAACTGCATCCCCCTCCCCAGATGAATATGCATCTCATCCGCACAACCAGAATAGCTCCTTTAGAAGCGTCCTTCCTCCTCACAGCACACAGAGCTAGAGACAAGGGTTGGTAATTATACGTGTACCGCAAGGGGTCCCAGCCCGGCGGGGGGGCTTGGAGCCTTCCTATAAATTATCCCAATCAGCAGCCGAGGGAAAAATCCCACAAGGGTATCAGAAGTGATGCTTTCTCCTGACTGATGTACACAAGTACTAGATCATGGCCAAACAGTGTGTGGGGGGTGTCCTCGTAAAGTGTGTGGGGGCTCCAGCTCAGCTGCCTTTGTAAACGCGTATGATCGACTCGATGATGTATCCGGAGGAGACGCGATAAATCACAGAGTTAAGGGGTCTGCAGAACACAGATGCATTTGGAATTCTCCTCAGGAGAAATGAATGATGCGTTGTAAATGAATCTGAAAGTGATTTGCGAATGCAAATGGTGAAAGGCTCCTATTCTGTCTCTGGGTCCCCCTCTTTTGGAAACACAGGCTGTGTCGCCTGGTGGACGCCTCTGACGGTGCTGCATGTCGGCTTATCTGAGTCCTTTCCGGGCCCGGCCAAGATGCTCTTCCAGGACAGGCCTCCCTGGGGAGGGAGAACAGGGCCTTGTGGGGCCAAAATCCCTGGGCCTCGGGGGTGGGGCTGAGAACAGAGGAGAAGGCCCAGCCGCCACCTGGGCAGTGACCCTTTTCTGATAATGGCGTCCAGGGGCATTAGGCACAGGGACGGGGTTCCTGCAGTGATGCCAGTCTCAGAAAGATCCAGCCACCTCCCCGCCCCCGATGGCTTTGTGCTGCTTGTAACAGCCCCACAGGCCAGGGCCACAGGCCAGGGCCACAGGTCACTCGTGGTCGCCCACGAGTGACCAGTAGAAGTTTACAAGAACCCACTGCTAGTTTGTGTCATTAATTAGGGTGACACACAAGGCTTCTGCTTATGGGGGAAGCTGCCCAGAGAGCCAGGAGTGGGGCTGGGCACCTGCAGATCCTTGGTCGCCAAGAGATGCCCCCGGGCCCAAACAGGACCCAAAGGCAACTTCCCAGAGCTGGCAATTCAGACCTGGGGCCCTGGAGGGTGGTCCTCACAGACTAAAGCCTGGAGATGGGGAAGGCTGGGGAAGACAGGGACCCTGGCCCTCTGGGAGGGGAGGGCAACTTGAGGGCTCTGGCCCCAGCCTGGAGTCAGGCAGGCCCTCCTTAACATCATGAAGAGTTGGAAGGTATTTGTGAAGTATACAAAAATAAGAGAGCATGTGTGTGCAGGTGGCCTCTGATGGTTTAAGGCTGTGGGCTAAAACCTGTGGTTTAGCTGAAGGTCATGAGTCCTGACCCGGAGCTCACACAAGCTCTTCTGCTCGCTGGCTCCCTATGGCCTATTGGGAGAACATCTAGGCATTCACGGTTGTCCCTCATCCACTTTCCAACCCGACTTGCAGTTCAAGCCCTTGCTCTAGGTGGCCTGGCCCTTGCAATTGAGAATGGACTGTCCAGCCAGGCAGTCTCTGCCCGTGGCCATGGGCTGGGGCCTGATGAACGCTGTGGGTTCACCTGTGACCTCTGAGCTCGCTGCCCAGGGCAGGAGACAGTGAAAGAGAGAGTTAGCGGCCCGGCACTCAGTGCTGGGTACAGGCAGGCCAGGCAGGGGTGACATGCCCTGAGAAGCCCGCTGATGCAGGTGGGGGCTGAGGAAGCAGGGATGTGGCACGCACGAGCAAGGCGCTCTGGAGAGCAGAGGGGAGAGGGCATTGCAGGCAGAGGGAGAAGCCCTGGACACGCTGGGAGGTGCTGTCGGGGGCCCGGCTGCGGGAAGGCGGGCCTGTGGGGCTGGGCTCAGGACAGCTGGTCATGTCTGCGGAGGAGTTAGGCCTGGTTCTGGGTGAGGCGGGCTGACACAGTTCTGCGGAGGACGGGCCGTGTCGAGGGGGCTCACGAAAGGCGCTGGTATCTGCTTTACCCACATTTTCCTAAAATCCCTGGCCCAGACTTTCCTGCTGACATGCGGGGGACACTCACCTGTTCTGGGGGGTCCCAATCTTGCTCCCCCGAGAACTCACATGAATGACAAATTCGGGGCTCAGACTCAAGAATCAGGTTACCTGGTCCCCTGACACCTACTTTATGACCTCTCTGGGCCAAGTGCCTCTCTCCCTGGAAGACTGGGGGAACTAGCTCAGAAGGCATGACTGAGGAAACACAGTGCAGGACAGGAGCGAGGACTGTCCACTCCTTTGGTTTTTGTTTTCGTATTGCCTCTGAAGCCCCCCTCCTCCAAGAAGCCCGCCCTGCTTGACTAAGCGCTTCCCTTCCTAACAATGCAGGCTCCTGCACTGTCCTCTCCTCGCTCCCCCTGAACCGCCAGCTCCCAGGGGCACAGGTAAGCCTCTCCATTTTGAGAGTCTCCCAGGGCCTGGCAGGGGAGGAGGCCGTTGGGGGATTGAGCATCCACACGTTCCACAGGAGCCCGGAGGCTGGCTGGTGAGGCAAAGGTCAGACGAATTGCAGAAGCATCCGTGTGACTCACCCAGACACCGAGCCTCACATCTGAACTTGACCAGATGCTCTTCGGATACAGGCCAGCGTTTCCCTCAAGCCCAGCCTGCCGTGTGGCCCTCTCCGGCCCCTCTCTGGGACAGGCCGCGGCTATAACGCTGAAGTCAGCATGGAAACAAGTGTGGGCAGCAGAAACGGGGCCAGGAACGAGCACATGACCCCCAAGAGCCCAGATCCCCCGTGGGAACAGAGGGGGCCGAAGCGCACCTGCTGGCCTGCCGGGTGACCACATGCAGTCTGTTAGGAGAACTCCCATCCTGCTGGCCAACAGAGACGACCACCATCACGCCTGCAACTCTTCCAGACTCCATCCCGATTCCCACCCACCTGGCGACGGATTTTGGGCTTTCACCGATGGACCACCGATTGCAGAAAGCCAAGAGGTCGTATTTGGGTTCAAGCAGTCATTCGAATCTAGAACAGCTACTTTCCCCCAGCCAGTGTATGTATCTGGTTGGCAAAACAATGGCCTCTGTTATTACAAAAATTAACATCTCATAAGATAAGAGAAAATAAATTTGGTGTTTAGAGAAGTGGAAAATAGAATTTTCCATAAGAATCTGGGCTGAACTCTGCCACCAGAATTGTTACTTTTGTACTTAGAAAATCAGGGAGCAATTGAGAAAGCTGTTCAATGTTGCGTGCATTTTATCCCCGTGAACATTAGGAAAATATGTTATTTGGCAGATAATGGTGAAAGCAAACAACAGTGTTAAGTGGGGTTTCAGGCTGGGAGAGATGGCCCCCTCCCCTCCCCTCCCCTCCCCCCCTTTTTCCTTCCTCCCAAGGCTGCTGCAGGGACAAGCTTCCAGCTCAGCTCAGGGACCCTGACAGCCCTTTCCTGGGATGTTTGCTCCCAAGCGCACGCAGCCCCACGGGCATCTTGGGAGATGCACACAAGGAAGCCACCTTGCAAAGCCCCCAGTTTGTTCCCGGGATACAAGTGCGTGAGTCCCCCCAGGTTGTAGGGGGCTTTAAGCTCCCCTGTGCCAAGGCCAAGTGAACTTGCTTCTTCCTTAAGCCTTCATTTTTGAGTGGAGAGAGGTGGAGGGGTTAATGAATGTGTACGGGCATCGGAAGCAGCCAGGATAGCCAAGGACGGATAGCCCAGTTCCCGGCCCCAGACCTCAGCTGTCCTGAGCTTTGCCTTTCTGGCTCGGCTGTATTTTGCATTTGATAATCTAGGATTAACAGTTTCAAAGATTTAAAATCAGAAAAGCAGTGTTCCTTGGGTTTATTTCCATTCTAGCTCTGAATTCCACTGGCTGTGGCCTCCGGGGCCCTGAGGACATAATCCCTAAGCCTTTATGAGGCCTCCCCCTCTTCCCCCCAGTTGGAAAGACGGATTGCAGTGAAGTAAGCTTCCACTTTGGGGTGTCCACCAGGGGTCTCCTGAGGAACAAGGAGTTTAATTTCAGGCAGCTGAACCCTCCTGAGGTCCGAGTGCGAAGCTGTACCTGCTGTTGTATCCCGGAGGCTTTTGGACAAAGGTGGCCGAGGGTTGAGGCCAGGCCAGGAGCTCCTATTGTTTGGAAAACAGCAAAGGGCCACCCTCCCGGCTCACGAGGTCAGAAGCTGCTGGAATTACCTGGCCTGGACAAACACTTCATGGTCACAAAGCATGGTGTGCACGACCATGGCCCCATCACCTTCGGGGCTGTGATCCCTAGTGCCAGGGCGCCGCGGCCTCTCTGGGGTAGACGTGGCAGGCCTGGGATCGTGGCGTTTGGGTTAGGCTTCTAGGGTCCCAGGGCACAGCCCGCATCCTCCCCTGTGCCCCGGTGCCACCAGGCACACGCCACGTGTCTTAACAATCGGAGGGAACTCAAGTGCACTCAGGGTGCAGAATTTTCCGGCATCCTCTTCAGTACTTTCTTGAGTCTCAGGCTGCTGCAAAACCAGGCAGGGAATCCTCAGTTTATGGACCAGAAGAAACTCGATTGCAGAAGCTGCCTCCCAGTGTCCACAACGGTGCTCGAAGGCTTTGTGCATTAAGAGCAAAGAGTCCCTGGACCGCGGGGGTGGGGGAGGGCCGGGGCACATGGGGTTCCTGGGGTGGGGGCTTAATGCAACATTGTTAATTCATCCCCGCTCACCCCGGGCTCCAGGGGTGGGAAGGGCTTCCTTCTAAATGCTCGCTCACCAGCAGGTGCCTGGCAATGAGAATGCAGAAGCTACTTTCTTAAATGCTCACTGTCGATGCAGGAGCAATTCCAATGCCAGGATGGGCAGGACTGGGAATTTAGGAAGGTACCAATTACAAGCACTCCAGCATCTTCAGTGTGTATTGAATGGATACAGTCTTCTAGTGAGGGCTCATTTTCCTATCACCACAAGCAGGGTTTAATTGTACGCGGCAAATGTTCTCTCCGATCGGAGCCCCGCCTTTTGTCTCTTGCACAAGTGAATTTCCTCTGTGCTATTTTGGGAGCTTCCAGGGTGAGAGGTCAGGCACTCGCCAGCTCACCGGCTGCGAGGGCAGATCAGCCAGCCTCAGTCCCCCCTGGGTGGGTTCCCAGGGCCGTTCAGACGGCCTGGGATCCAGTCCTGCCCCTACATCTCAGCTGTGTGACCTCAGGCAAGTTACAGTCTCTGTGCCTCACTCGGCTGCTCGGCTACAGAATGAGGGCAGCAGTGTGAAGATGAGGTGAGATCACTCCTGGGATGCTCTCAGGGGTCCTCACGCCATCTATGAGGCGGGGGCTTTGTCATCCTCCAGTGATAGATGAGCAAGTGGACCCAGGAGGGGCCAGCAGGTGGCCAGTCACACAGCTGGGAGATGCTGAGGCTTCCTCACGCTGCAGTCCCACGGGTGGGTTCTTCTTGGCCGTGTGGCCCTAGCCCAGGCCCTGGGGTGTGGGGTCTGCTGCCCTGGGAGACACAGCTGCCTCCTAACCTCTGTTGGGCTGGGTCTGTGCAGACTCCAGGCTCTGCTTCCTGAGCCCAATTCCCACACCGGCTCCTGTTTGAGCCTGGAGCTGTGGGTCTGCGTCCCCGGGAGTGTGGACACGCCCTGAGCCCCTGCCACACACGCTGGCTTGGGTCCTGGGGCTACAGAGATGACCCACAGGCCGTGCCCCTGTGCAGGGTGCAGTGCGGGCAATGGCACTGGTGTCAGTGGTAACCGTCGGGTCCCGTGCTCGGAGGACAGTCAGCGAGGCTGCGGGGGGCTGTGCCTAGGAGCTCCCTGGGGCAGAGGGAGTCCCGCCGCTGTCCGGGTACAGGGAACCAGGCATGCAAAGGCTGGCAGCAGGGGACAGATGCTCCGACCTTGCCATTTCAGACATCCCACTGGAGCCTGGCCCCTGCTCCACACTGCTGGGGTGAGGTCACCGGGGGCTCCACATGCAGGGTTCACTCCAGGGTTTTGGAAGCAGACAGGCCTGGGTTTGAGGCTGCTGCCTTCCAGCTGTGTGACTCAGGCAAGTGACTTAGCCTCTCTGAGCTTCAGTGTCCGTGATCTGTGAATGAGAGGGATCCCAGAGTCTGGGTAGAGAGAGGCTGACTCCCCCCAACCTGGGGGGATGGGGACAAGGTCAGAGGTACAGGTGAGGGACAGCTCTTACCACCTGATGCCCAACAAGAGCACCCTCATCACCAACAAAACTCCTTGCCTGAGAAACGTGGATTCCCGAGGGCGCCGGGTTTGGGTGGATGGGTAGGAATTCTGGCTCATTAGCAGATTGACGGGAACCAGGCTGGGGGCCTCTGAAGTGCTGGAGGGAACTCGAAACACGGTTTAAACCTCCCCCTTGCGATGCTGTTTACACTGTTAATGCTCAAAACTAAAGGGGTTTGCAAGGACGTTAGAAATTCTGTTTGAAATCTGCGGCAGCAATAATTCACCACCTCACTCGGGTTGAGAAAGGAGGCGTCAGCCAGTGGATCTTAGCGGGTCTCTGACTGCACGGTGACTTCTGGCCCTCGGACCCGGCACCGGCCGGCGGGTCTGGGTGCTCGGAGCCATCCTGCTGGGTCAGACACTCGGTTCTGTCTGTATAATTTTTCCTGACCTATTTTTTTTAAAGTAGTTTTTTTTTTAAAGATTTTATTTATTTATTCATGAAAGACAGAGAGATAGAGGCAGAGGGAGAAGCAGGCTCCCAAGGAGCAGGGAGCCCGATGCGGGACTCGATCCCAGGACCCTGGGATCATGACCTGAGCCGGAGGCAGACACTTCACCATCTGAGCCACCCAGGCGCCCCTCCTGACCTATTTCTGTGAGCTCAGCTGACCTGCTCCAGTAGACTCCTCTCTATTGTCACAGGCTGGGGAGCAAAGCAGCTGCTTAGAAACGAATCACTCTGGGCGCCTGGGTGGCTCAGTTGGTTAAGCGACTGCCTTCGGCTCAGGGCATGATCCTGGAGTCCCGGGATCGAGTCCCGCATCGGGCTCCCTGCTCAGCGGGGAGTCTGCTTCTCCCTCTGACCCTTCCCCCTCTCATGCTCTCTCTCTCTCAAATAAATAAATAAATAAAATATTAAAGAAAAGAAACGAATCACTCCTCCCGGATACGTGGGGGTTCGGTGGACGGGGCAGGTGGAGGAGGCTGCGTGCATTCTGCATGCATGTGAGACCTGGAAGGTGCACATGTCTCAGTTCTAAGTGCCTCACCTCTCCCAAAGGGCCTGGGTCAGAATGAGCCATTCTCTACATACAGTTAGCATCTGCTGGTTGGTGACCAAATTGTGCACCAGTTGGCACCAAATTTCAAGGCTATGTTTGGGATGGTTTGACTTGAAACCTAGGCCATGTGGGGCAGGGCAAATTCTGTCCCGGGGTAGGGAACAAAAGGAGAGGCGGCGTCCGTGCAGTCGATGCCCGCCCAGGCCCGCTTCCCTGGGCAGCGCGGCCTCTTCCAGAGGCTCACAGCAGCCCCCTTCTTTGGCGAGCTGCCCTGGGCCAACAGGAGCCCCACCACATGGGAAGCTGGGCGCTCCCCACAGCCAGCGACCATTTGGGGCACGAGTGCTGGGCCAAGGCCGAGGTACCTGCAGCTCAGCCCCCGGCTCAGGGATGAGCCAAGAGCACATCCTTGCTTCTTCTCTTTCCTGTCCTGCCCCCCCTTCTCCTGAACACCCCAACACGCCTGTCCCCAATCACAGAGAAGCAGAGACGGCCACCCTTAAGAGCAGATGAACCGTGTGGCCCCTAGTCGGGGATCCCCAAAAATGCGAAGGTGGGGTGGACAGCAAGCCCCAGGTCGGCCGTCCTCAGGCAGGATGGCCGGGCTGCACGCGGCAGGGAGCGGCCCCTCTTGGGGGGCCGGGGCGTGGGCGCCAGCAACGCGGGGAGCTGGGGCACCTGAGACCCCAGGACCACTTGGCCTGGGCAGTGTCCATTCCTCAGCGTGCTTTTCCATTTCAACTAGTGCTTCCATTTGCTTTGCTCATGGCTGTGCAGTGAGCTTCCCTTTCTCATGGCAAAGGCACAAGAGCTGCTGATTGATTTTTCCTCTCTTCAGATGCTCAAAAGTTTGATCTTTATTACAGGTGAGTAACGATCAGCGCTCTCCCTTCCGGGTACGTCGTGCGAGCCGCGCACTTAGTCCACAACCCCGTTCACGGCCCCCTGAGATGCAGGCGGTGGGTTCCCGGGTCTCAGGGCGAACTCGCTTCTCCAGCCTGAGTCCGCTGGATCTGCCCGGCAGCTTCCCGCTCCCCCTGGATCACAGCCCGAGCAGAGACTGTGGTCATATTTTTTTTCCTGCCTCAGAGTTTGGGGACGTTGGTGTTTTTTAAAAAATGTGATTTCTGTTGTGTTCTTCCAGAACAGCACGTCTGACAGGCCGCAACAAGGCTGCTGATTAAGCAGCTGTCAGCACATCCCGCTATTTCTGCAGGGGTGAGGCGCTGAGCTCATGTGACTGACTCCCTTCTAGCTCCCTCTACCAGTGTGGCCTGGTTCACAGAGCAGGATCGTGTCAGGAGCTCCGGCCCCGGCAGGCCCACCCAGCCCAGAACCTGCAGGGGCTGCACACGGGGCTGGGCGCCAGCCCAGAGAAACCAGGGGAAGGGCGGTGGCTCTGCTGAGGAGCTCCGAGACCCCGGGGATGACACAGGCCCCTGGGGGGGTCGGGATGTTCCGAGGACGGTGGCCCCCACTTGGTTCTGCCCTTGCTGCAGAGACTGATTATGTCAGACATGCTCGTAGTTTCTAGTGTTGCTCTTGGCTTGACAGGGGCAGGTGGGGGCTTGGCCAAGAGGAAGGAGAACAGGGGAAGGGAAGGGGAATGGGGGGCGCCCAGACTCTGACCTCCAGTGGGTGTGGCCCGCTTTCCATGATCCCTGATAAACCCTGCACAGAGTGAACACAGGGCTCAAAACTTGGGTCTGAGAAATGCAGCCAGGAACACGCCCCAGGTCAGGTTTCTTGGGGGAACATGATAAAAATTATTTATTACACCTCTATTTGATTACAACCTCAATTAGTAGGATTGTGGCGTGCCACTTCATTGCTTTCATGTAAGAAATAGTTTTAGGTCTAAATTCTAAGTCACTGTAATTCAGAGTTACAGTGAATCATGTTCTAGATAAACTTGCAAGTTATAAGCTTCATGTCTGGCTCAGTATTTCCTATTTAAAAGACAAATCCTTTTTTTTTTTTAAATAAAGGGTTTTAGATTTTATTTTGAGCCTAGCTAGCTTTGCATAGCAGTTCATTTTTATTGTGCTAAAAAACACAGAGTGTTAAATTTACCATCTAACCATCTTTATGAGTACAGTTCAGCGGAGAGTGCATTTCCATTTTGGGCACTAGAGCTCTAGAACTTTTCCGTCTTGCAACACTGAGATGCTGTACCCCTTGGACACGGACGACCCCTTCTGTCCTCCAACCTTGGCCAGGGTCTGCTTTTGCTGGAAACAGCTGTGGTGACCTGCTCGCAGGGAAAGCACTACCATGCAGCCCACTCCCCTCTGCTCCGCAACAACGTTTAGATCCCAAGGACACCTGAGTTCCGTCCCTGTAACCCCGTGTCCACTGGTCTCCCCCTTCCTCGGGCTGGCCACTGCATCCGTGTGACCCGCCTTGCCTGCCCCCATGCGTCTCTGCCTCTGTCTGGAGGACAAGTCTGGCTCCTGCTGGAGACGGCGAGGCCCTTCGCTGAGGCCAACCCCTGCCCCCCCACCCCCCACCAGCACCCGCCCCCGCTCCCCCGCCAGCCCGGCATGACACAGGTACTTGTCCCCCAGGACTGTTGGAGCAGTGGACACAGTGACCTTTCCAACGGAGACCCGGGTCATATCCTGCCCTTGAGGGAACCTCCAGCGGCCCCGTCAGACTCAGAACAGCATCCCCACCCCGCACTGTGGCCTCCAGGTCCTGCAGCGCTCCCGCCCTGCCGGGAGCTCCCACCGCCACCTTGCGGCCCCCAGCCCCCGGACACCTGTCCCGTCTTAGGTGTGTGTTGGTGGTAACGTTGCGTGTGATCCAGGTTCTGCCGATGCCAGCCAGCTAGCCAGGGACGCGCAGTGCCCCCGGGTTAGCGAACACGAGTCCCAGCCTTGGTTTCCTCATCCATCATCTCCAGTGGGATCCGGTGACACCTCCACACATGCCCTCCTCCAAGTGCAAACGCTAATTAGTCCCGGCATCACGTCCGCGTGGATATAATTACACTTAATCATCGGCATGCTGGGGCTTCAATTTTTAATGAGGTGTCACTTGATTTCAAGTTCCTCCGAATGGGGGATTGGTTTTCGTTTTGTGAGCTGAAATGGATGGCAGCTAAGTCTGTCTTCCTGGGCGTCACTTATAATTTGCTCCAACAGTTAAGACCACAGTTCAATTTGATCTCAAAGTTGCATGCAGGTGTCACAGACATCCAGCCAGCCGGCCTCCCCAGAAACACCGGGCCGGTTCTCACGGCACATCGCTCCCAGAAACGCTGCTGAACCTTCTCTCTTGGTGGAATGGGATCATTCCACCAAGGTGCACATCAGTTCCAAGCTAAGGCCTCAAGCCCACCGGACCTCTCATCACATGGCTGCCGTTAATGGACACCGGTGTTTTCCGATCTGTGACAGGTGCTGGGACCCGTGGTGGTTTTCGGTGGTGGATGGATGCAGATTTATTTTACACGATAACGTCATTTTGCTGACCATTTTGGGGAGTGCCATTCTCTTTAGGACTAGTGATGGGGGGTTTTCATTAAACAAAGGTTATGTGAAATGTTCTTTAGCATAAACTCATTTAGTTTAAAACGTGAGTTGATTTAAATAACACCATCAGGGAAACAGTAACATATGTGGTGTCCAACCAGAGGCAGGAGAAGGGAAGGTGGGGTTGCAAAGGACACACCCCGTCCAGCTTGACCCTGTCAGTGTGCTGACCGCAGACAGGGAAGTGTGTCTGCCTACGGTTCACACATTTGGGAGGCGACCAGGAGGTCTAAAACATCAGGAGGGAGAAGTGATAATGCAGAAGCTTGCTTGGAGGTGCTGTGTTGGATTGCTCTTCTGTTTCAAATCACATTAGGAATGAATTTTGCATATATTCCTCCTAATGTTCTGAGACGCAGTGAGATCTAGGAGGGACTGGAGAAAAACCCTACACATCATTAAGATCTAGAGTGGGTCCTTAATGTGTCCTTAGCTTCAGAATGAGGTTTAAATGGAGGCTTTTTTTTTCTGACTATAGGGTATAGTGGTTATAAATGTGTGTTTGCACAGAGCCTTAGCTATATATTTTTTTGCAGCCGGCATTGCTACATTTGAAAGACGTCCAAAGAAACAGATGATGTGTCCATTAGGTCCCAAATCAAAGTCCCGATTCTGGAAGTGCACATTCCTGGTGGAGACAGTGTTCTCAAGCCCAGAGCTTTGTTGGGGTGACACCCCTTGCAACTGTGTCCCCCCGGCATTAGTACCTGTCTCCTTGCTCGGGCACGGTTTCTAGCCACCACAGCTCACAACTGACTTGTGGAACCAACGTTCAGCCAGATGAAATCCGTGCGTCTCAAACATGGTGGGAGTACACCCCATAGCGTCTGCCAGGCTCGAGCTAGCTTCAGTGTGGGGTTGGGGTGTGCTGCATTGCGGCGGGCTCGCCCAGCCCAGCCCAGTCTGCCCGGAGAGGTTCCAGAGCTACAGTGCCTGCGCCCTGGCCGTGCCTGCCCGCGCACCGCTGGGTGGATGTTATTTAACACCATGACAGATGACGTTACCGGCCGTGAGCTTTCTGGCTTTGCTGAGCAGCTCAAGACATCCTGAGGGCTGATAAAGTACTATGCACAGACCAAACTCCCCATCGCCTCCCTCCCCACATCTCACGGTTCCCAGAAATACGTGGCCAGCCTCTTGACGCAGAGACGCCTCCCCAGCTGGTTTGCTCCGTCGTGGTGTTGGAGCCTGAAGGGCCATCAGGAGCTTCTCCGCTTGTCCTCTTGCGTCTGTTTATTTTCCCGAATGCTATTTGGTCATTACTATGTAACTGGTTCACACAAACGATCACAGCCGGCAAGACTTTCTGTAGCTGCCCTGCCTCCCAGATGGCAGCACGGCAACAGCTGAAACTTAACGGGGCGCCGCCAACTCCCCGAGGGCAGGGATGGGGACGGGGGGGGGGCGCCAACTCCCCGAGGGGAGGGCAGGGACCAGACTTAGCTCCAAGAGCCTCGAATACAGACACTGTATGTATCCAGACACCCGTTGGCAGATGCGAGAGTGTGCTCCACGGCCCCGACTGTTCTAAGTCGGCCTGAAGACACCACCTGGGCCCCCTGCCACAGCCACTCTCTCTTGTCCACATCCCCAGGGCGGCTCGCTCCATAAGCTACCCCTGGGCCCGGCCGGCGGATCCCACCAGACCCTCCCTGAGCCCCTCGCGGCCCCAGCGGCGCTTCAGCTGGGGGCGGGTGGTGGGTTGTTTCCACGGAACCCATTATTAGAGGGCCTCTTGGTAGTTAAAAAAAGATCTCCCTCTCTAGAAAGTGGGGTTGTGGTTTAGAGAAGCCCAAATCATCTCCATGTCGGGCGTCAGGTGTCGCTGGGGCGAAGACAGCACTTAAGCGTGTCCTTGGGGCCAGCGCGGCTGGGGCACGCCTCCCAGGATAGCACCAGATGTGAGGCGGCTCCGCTCTGCCCACCGCCTGGCCTGGGGGGCACGGGCTCAGAGAGGTGCCGCGCACACGCGTGGGACGGCACGCCCGTGTCACTGCTGACGGGCACCCTCCCAGCCGCCTCCGCTGGACCAAAGATTTCCACCCGCATTTCCACACCTCTTGCCCCAGAAATTAAATGGCCTTCTGAGCGAAAAGTGAAGGAATGTCTCTCCCGCAGCCCCCAAGTCTGACTTGCAGTGAAACACCCCGGCCCAGGAGCGCCCCACAGCTCCGACAGTGCTGGCTGTGTGCATGTGCTTTTCTGGGGGGCAGGTCCGGAACTTTCTTCCGCCTCCCGCCTCCCTCCGCACCCCCTTACTGCAGCGGGGCACCTCCTAACCCTGTGCAGCCCTCCTTCAGGGTAGCTTCCTCCTGTTGCTTTTCTACGTCTGTGGGAGACGGCAGAGCCTGGCCTGTCAGTCCTGAGATCAGGGGCGCGTTTCCTCAGCGGCAGAGGCCGCCATCCGTCCTCATCTCTGGACAGGGAACAGGGATGCACCCCTCCTGGGCGCTTTGAAAGAACAAAGGGGGCCACGCCTGCAGAGGGGCCCGCTCACGCGAGTCCCGGGTGGCGCCCAGGACACCGAGCCCGCCTGAGCCCACAGGCCGAGAACGGCAGCGACAGGCGCACGGAGCAGGCCAGGCAGAAGCTCCCCTTTATTTACTGGACCGGACAGAGCTACAGCCCGTCTGGCCGCTTTCCGGAGAGATACCGTCCGAGATATCCAGGCTTCCTTTTCCAGTACGAATAACAGAACAGGGCTCTGGTCCCACGTGGACGCCTCTGCGGGTTTCCCGCAGGGACGTCTTCTCATCCCACACGGGGTGGGTCCCGGCGCATCTCAGATGGCCCAGCCTCAGGCTTTTGCCACAACCGCTCTTCTAAACTCAGCCCTCTGGACAGCAGGGCGTGAGCCCTGACGACAGCATGACCACAGGTGGTCAGGGCGGGTGGGGAGCTTGCCCTCCTGGTACCTACGCCTTATACCGGGGACAACGCGGGATCGGTAGGCTTCGGGGGCCCCTGCGCTCCGGGCCAGCGGTTTTCAACCTTGGCTGCATGCTAGATTTCGCCCAGGCTGCTTCTAGAAACCACCCCGAGACCCGTGAGAACAGAGCATAGGGTGCGCCCCCAAGCCCCCCTGAGAGCTTAGAGTCCTCAAGCCTGCATCCCTCCTGATGCTTCCAGGATCAACCTACAGCTCCTCAAAGCGGCCTGACCTGCGGGGTCCCCGCCACCCGGGCCCAGCCCCTTCAAGCCCCACATGAATGCCACTTCCCCACCAGGTTGCTCCCGCTCCTGCCTGTCTGCATGTTTTCCTTCACAGTATTTTTGGGTAAAGATTTTAAAGACACAAACAAGTACAGGACTTGTACAACCAGCCCCCTGCATTCCCGTCTCCTAGAAGGGATCATCTTTTAGCCTGGCTTTGTCCTGCGGTTCCTTCTTTGTCTTCAGCCACAAAGCGCTGCAGGACCGCTGTGCAGACAGGGTCCCCGGCTGCCCGTTTCCTTCTGTCCTCATGTGCACACGGTGTGGCTGGGACTGCCCGCCCGGCCAGACCCTCGGAAGGCAGCCGGGCGCAGAGGCAAGGCTGTGAGGTCCGGAAATGCTCGAGGGCCCTTCTAGCTCTGGGGGTCAGGGCTCCACTGTCCCATACATCAGCTGGTTGCATGGAATGCAGAGCCGCACGCAGAGGTCTTCCCCAAAGCGACAGCACCCAGCCATATTGCACATGCCCCAGCAGCCCCTGCAGCTCAGCCCAGGTGAGCCCCGACGCAGGCTTCCTTGCTCCCCTTCCCCGGGTAACCGCTATCCCTTCCCGGGCCCCAGCTGGAAGCCTTCCAGAGCACCGAGCCGTGCAGCAGGCTCCTGGGGTGCATGAGCGGCTCTCTTGGGCAGACCCCCGCACACATAACCAGCGATTGCTCAGCAATCAAGATCACACTCTCACTGAGGGCCACCAAAGTGCTTTCCAGATGCCGTGCCAATGAATATTCTCGCTGGAGGGCTGGATAGTTTCCCTCCTGGCCCTGGCCAGCACGGGGCGATGGCCGTGTGGGACCACGGCTCCCTGTGTTCTTTCTTGGATGACCACTGAGCTTGCACCTCTCTCAATACACCTGTTCGCAATCCCAGCCCTGCCTGGCGGAGTTTAAACACGCTACGACCCAGCACTTGAGTGGCACTGGGCACTGCAGCGTCCCCAGTGGTTCTGGAGCAGAGCGGGGTCTGCGCCCGCAGGGCTGGCTTCTCTCCGTTTCTCACAGGAGGGCAAGTGTCTGAGGGCTGGGCAGCTGTTCCGCTCTGGACCCTGCAATGACCTTCAGGGACGCTTGAGCATGGCTCCACGTGTGGCCCTGGTCCTTGCTGACCTTCCCAAGCTTGCTTTGCCCAGAGGACACGGCCCCCCTCCAGCCACAGACAGCTCATCCTGGTCACTCTGAATGGACATCTGTTTTGCTTGTCCACTCCCTGTTTCCTTCCGTCGGAGAGAGCATCTGATCTGTGTTTCCACACCAACCAATTCTCCAGCTCTCTGAACACCAAGTGCATGTGCTGCAGTCCAGTTCGATTCTGACACCGACTACCCGGAGTCAGCACAGACCCACGCGTGAAGGGTCCCATCCGGTCCTCAGCGTTGCCACGGGGGCGGCTCTCAGGACTCCTCAGGGCAGGCTGGGCAGGGTGCAAGGTGTGTCTTTCACCGCCTGAACAAGCCCCCCCATACCTGTTTTTCTATTGTTCCCCACCCCCCCCTTACAAAAAACAAACCCGTTTGGAGAGCATGATAATTCACAAGTCTGGCAATTTCCCTGATAAGGGACTTGTGCTAAACACAAAAGGTTTCAGTGGTTTATAATTCCTCGAACCTGTCCGCCACTGGGATACCTCCGGAGACGCGGGGCAGTGTGGACCCCACGGACTGCTTCCCCGTGGACACTGTTCTTGCCGCACGTGGCCTGCCCTCGGGGTTTTTAGCTTCGAGCACCCTCTAAGCTGTAGACCGTTGGAAACGGAAACTTTTCTTTGAATGAATTTTCATTCTGACAGTTTAATCATTGAGAGATTGGATATAGAGGCTGCGAAATTCCAGATGGAGCTTCCTTGGGGGCAGAGCAAGGAGCTGGTAGGTCCCTCCAACGGACCACAGCGGACACCGCTGTGAAGCCACGTGGTGGCCTGAGGGTGTCGCCCCACTGGGACTCCGTGGAGCCAGTGTGGAGGACGCCCCAGACCACACGGCAGCAGAGCCCGAGTCCGATCTGGGTGGATGCCCTCAGCTGGGGACACGCTGAGAGCCAGACACGGCAGCTACCACCCCAGCCAAAGCTACCCGAACACGTAAGCAAGGCTTCATATTTCCAAGTACACTTGAACCGTCAGGTGAAAAGGTCTCACTTGGGAACCAAACTTAAATTTAAATACCGCCTGCCTCCAGGAAATAGGGAGTTTTAGACTTTGAAATAACCAGCCCGGGGAAATTGGTTTGGGCTCACTCTTTGCTGTGTGTGTCTCTGGGGCGCCGCTAACTGCTGGCTTGGATGGATCGGCGTGAGCGCGCCAGGGACCCGGCCAGCTTCTCGCTTGCTGGTCCAAAAGCATCGTGACAGACGCTGGAGCCCGTGCAGGGTGATCCAGCGGGGACCCCAAAGCCCTCCGTGGGCACCGGCTGAGGCCTTGCCAGGGAGATGGGGGACGGCTCTCCCACATGTGGGATGGGCACGTGAGGCATGTGCAGGGTGCAGGCGGAGGGCGTGGGAAGTGGAGACAGGAGGAGGGTGATGCTGTCCACAGCTGGATCCTGCAGTGACCAGCTGCCGCACCGGAGGATGCCGGACCCGGACAGACGGACGGTGGTGAAGAAAGCCCTCTGTGCGGGGTTTGTTCCGTGAGCTGGAGCCCCGCACGGCGATGCCCAAAGCTCCCTGGGGGGGAGAAGGGCGCTCAGTGGTCCCCCAGCCGCCCCCAGAGCCGGGGCTCCGAGGGCCAGAGGAAGGCAGGCCTGGATGGTGATGGCGGGCTGGGCCCTCTGTGCCGCCTCCGGTCCCCTCCACGCCGAGCTGGCGGCTCTGTCCGGCTGCCCCCACTGCCAGGCGCCCCTGCAGACTCACTCTGCGTTTTCTCAGTCACGGTCTGTGTGCAGCTGTCGGGAGCTGGTGCGGCCGAAGGGCTTCCAACAGCAAGTGACAAACACAAGCAGATTCCGAGTTTTTATTCCCCTCCAGCAGAGAGGTTGCTTTTCTTCCCCCATAAGTTCTCCTTCAAAGCAGTCTCCTGCGCAAGAAATTCATTTCTTTAAAACTAACTCGGAGATGGTGGAAACAGGGATGAGGGGGCTGCACTCATCATTTTGGGGGACTGGATCCCCCGCATCGTTTGCCAGGCACGACTGACCTCTATGAGGTTCCCACTTACGCACAGTGGGGTGGTGGAAGGGTGGGCTCTTTAAGTGAACTTGCGGGTTCAAAGCCAAGCTCTGTGCTTTGAGCTGTGTGATCTTGAGTGAGAACCTGGCCTCTCTGTGCCTTGTCATCCCGGAGGGGCACAGAGGCAGGTCAGAGTATGTCTTCTTTCTGCAGGGCTGCAGGGGGACTAAATGGAGCAGGGGATGTGTCCACAGGGTTCTGGCTCCTCCAAGGGCTGATACATGTTAGCTGTTGTTAGCATCCTTCTTTTAGGAGAGAAGGTGAAGGACGTCATCGGTGGGAATGGGGCAGAGACCAGAACCTCCATCTCGATCCGCTTACAGGAGCCCCTGCGACCCGTGAATGTCACCTCACAAGGCAGAGACCGTTCCCGCTTAGCAAGATTAGGTTTAGGACTTGAGACAGGAGATGGTGCTGGGTTACCGGGTGGCCCTGGATGCAGTCACAGGGAAACAGAGGGAGGTCTGGCTCCAGTGGTGGGGAGAGCGATGGGAGGCTGGCCTTGACCGTGCGGGAGGGGCCACCTGTGTGTTGAGGCTTGCAGATGCCTCTTGAAGCTGGAGAAGACCGGCCAACCGTTCTCCAAGAGCCCACAGGGACACCACCGCCCTGCCCACACCCTGATTTTGACCCACAGAAACAAGAGTTCAGACTTCTGGCCTCCAGAGCTGGCAGAGAGTAAATGTGGGCTGTCTTTTTAAATTTATTTTTTATTGTTTTTTATTAGTTTCAGAGGTAGAATTTAGGGATTCCTCAGTTGCATACAACACCCAGTGCTCATTGCATCACATGCCCTCCTTCAAGCCCATCCCCCAGTGAGCCCATTCCTCCACCCCCACCCCTCCAGGAACCCTCAGTTTGTGTCCTGAAGTTCAGCACCTCCAGTGTTTGTCTCCCTCTCTGATTTCCTCGTATTTCATTTTTCCTTCCCTTCCTCTATGCTCCTCTGTTTTGTTTCTTAAATCCCACATAGGAGTGAAATCATAGGAATAGAGGGAACATACCTCAATATCATAAAAGCCATCTACGAAAGACCCCCAGTGGATATCATTCTCAATGGAGAAAACCTGAGAGCTTTCCCCCAAGGTCAGGAACAGGACCGGGATGTCGCTCTCACCCCTGCCGTTCAACACAGTACTAGAAGTCCTCGCCTCAGCAATCAGACGACGCAATTCTCTATGTAGAAAACCCAAAAGACTCCCCCAGAATTGCCAGAACCCATACAGGAATTCCGCCAAGTGGCAGGATATCGAATCAGTGCACAGAAGTCAGCTGCCTTTCTATACACTGACCCGGGGGCTGCTTCAAGCCGCTGATTTTGCGGTGGTTTGTTATAGCAGCCACAGGAGACTAGAGAAGCCCGGGGGGCACCCCTTCTGTGTTTCAGAGACACGGGGGGACGGGATCTGGTCATCAGGCCTCCGAGGGCTGTGGTTCTCACCACACCTGCACGGTTTATAGCAGATGCCCCCAACCCTCGACCAGGGGCTGCCCTGCCTCCCGCCCCCCAATCTCAGGTATCGGGGTTCCTCTCCACTCTCTGCTGAGCTCCCAGGCTGCAGCGCCCTGTGCAGCGAGCACGGCCCTCAGCAGTCACCACCTTCGCTGGGACAGGGGCCCGGAGGCCCGACCTCACATCACAGTTTGGAGTTTCCCAGCCCCCAGTGACGATGACGCCCGGCACCACAAGGCCCAAAGCGCCGGAGTGAGAGGAGGCGGTCAGTGCCCCGTCCCCCCAGCTGCCCCAGGAAGGATGCATGGGGGTCGGAGCAGGGCCTGTGGCCTTACTCAGACATGCGGGCCCTGAAAACGCCACAGAGGGGACACTGGTCCTTCTCAACTGTGAGCAGTGAGGCCCCCACATGCCAGAAGGTTCTGAGGCCTAGGGTCCTTGACGGGCTCACTGATCAGGCAAAGATGAGGCAGGAAATTACAGCAGCGCTGTCTCTCGGCCCGAGGCCCTGTGGGTGCACCATGAAACCCTCCATACCCTCAGCCTGTCAAGCCCCTGTCTTTAAGCCCAGGGCTCTGCCAGAACCTTCCGAGGCTCCTGCCCCCAGGCTCCACTTACCCCACAGCCCCAGATGTTTCCTGGGGGACCCGTGCTGGCCGCCAACCCTCCCAAAGCCACGAAACGCCGCCCACACCAACTGGAGACACAGGAGGGGACATCCCTACACGCCTCCAGAGCATCCTGACTCAAGCACACTGTAGCTTGCTCAAATTCTCCTCATATTCATGGGACTATTTAAAATAATGTTTTTACATTCTGAGCCAGATTTAACCCCTCCTCCCCTGCCTCCAAGTGTAACAGCTGGGTATCAGCCAAATCCACACTTAAACTAGCCAGACACACAGCCCTGCCTCTGTAAAGTTCCCAGTTTGTAGCAATCTAAATGTAATTTCCGGATAAAAGTGATAAGGCAGTTATGCAGTTTAAGTTATTCAAATATTAACTGATTATTTAGAAACACTTATAGGGGCTAATTATAAGTAACAGTTGATCAGAAATGTAGCAACTATAAAATTAATCCTTAATACCACAGCTCTGACAAGAAGCTGGTATGCATTGAACATACATGAAAAGCTTTAAAAATTTGCATTGAGAGGTCCTAGAGCCTGGAGCCATCTCAGGGGAGGGTCCTAAAGCCTGGAGCAGTCCCAGGGAGGGTCCTAGAGCTTGGAGCAGTCTCA
>NW_027397151.1:1930380-2020771 GCF_003265705.2 Callorhinus ursinus
GTCCTAGAGCCTGGAGCAGTCTCAGGAGAGGGTCCTAGAGCCTGGTGCAGTCTCAGGGGAGGGTCCTAGAGCCTGGAGTCATCTCAGGGGACCTTTGATTGGGATGCAGTGGTTATCAGCCCTTGGCCTCTGGTTCCAAATGAGATAGGGTCAGCAGAGCTAACTGTCATTAGCTGGGGGCTTTGCAAGGAAGCACTGACCACAGAGTCAATGACAAGCAGAGCTGGGCCAGAGGCGGCAGGTCCCGGGGCTGTGCAGTGGTCAGACTTGGAACATGGCTACAGCCCTGGGAGACCACTGCCAGCACCCCGGGCAGCAGGATCCCATGCCTCCCTGTCTGGCCCAGGCCTGTCCTCTGCACAGGGGTGGGGGAGGAAGCAGGTGGTCCAGGCCCCTGGTGTCCCTGCCAGTCTCCCGGCCTGCTGTCCAGCCTGCCGGTGTCCATGAACACCCACCCCCCGGAGCAAGGATCCTGGATGAAGTGCTTTGGTGTATGTGGTGTCATCCAGTCTGATTTCCAGAAGGTTCCCCTCAGCACCGCTTCTCAGCACCAGCATCTTCTGACCAATCATTTTCTTCGTGAGGATCCCACGGCCTCCAGAGGATTCAGTGCAGTGGATATGGGGAGCCTGGGGCTCTGCGACCTGTGGCCGTGGATCGGCATGGAGGTGCCAGAGAAGGCGCGGTGGGATCTGGACAGGGTGAGGGCCATGGCCCATCCCGATTCCTCACTGGCTGTGGTGAGAGGTGCTGGGACCCGTGTGTCCATGGGAGACTCACCCCACTGCAGGCAGCAGAAGGCGAGTGCGAGGCAGGACCACAGTCCACCGCCCTCGCTGGCTCCTTGCTTCCCCCAGGTGGAGGTCCAGGTCGCGGAGGGGTGCGGGAGGCCACTGCAGAGGTGCCACTGTAGGGCCCAGACTCTCGGCTGCCAGGTACCCACGGCTCAGCTGGTCCCACCTGCTGGCTTGGGAGCAGCACTGCTTGAGCTGAAATCCCACAGGGGACACTTACGAACCGTGCGCCTGGGGCATGCAGAGTGATAAAGGGGCATTTTGCTGGGCTGTCCTGAGAACTCTGGCCTGGGGCTCGCTGGGGATCAGATGCTGGGGAGAACGGGCAGAGACACTCACTGTGAACGTACCAAGGGCTTCCTCCCCTGCAGTCTCCCAGCTGGACTGCTACCTCCAGCGGGTGAAGGTGGAGAGTGAGCCTGAGGGTCCCCACAGTTCTTCGTCAAAGCCCAAAGCAAGCACCTCGTCCAAGTGTGAGGGGCCTGCATCCTGTGTGCACACCCACCGGAGGCTTGTGGAGCCCCGCCTGACCCTCCTGATCAGAACCCAGGGCTCTGCAAGGCCACCTCACGTCGCATCGGCGTCCTTCCAGCGCACCGAGGATGGACTCGAGTGGCTCTCCACTCACTGGCTTTCTGGCCAACGGTCCCCCAATGTGGCGGGGCCCCTCGGGTCAGCCCTGCCGAGGACACACTGGCCGCCCCTCTGGGCCCTTGGCTGGGGCCCCATTCTCCCTGCAGCCAGGAGGGAGGGTGGCCCTCCCGTTGGGGACATTGCGTTGACTTGCTGCAGTTGGTACCATATGGCGCTCTCGCGGCAAGCCGGAACAGGCGCGCAGCTTGTCACCGTTGGGAGAGCAGTGTGAAACTCGATTTCTCGTTGAGGAGGAACATTTTCCACTTTAGCACAAGCGCCTGCAAACGGCTTCTGCTTGGCGGTGCTATTTTTTCCCCCGTCCTCCTCTGGGTCTCAAGCTCTCCGTCTCAGCGTTCGGCGGTGGACAGGATGCTGGAGCCCCTGTGGCACCCCCAGCCCCAGCCCCTAATGACAACGGTGCTTTCTGGTTGCCCCCAGCTGGGTTCGGCTGCCTGAGGATTCCCGAGGTGCCCCGCTCCTCCCGTGGCCCTCCCTCCCTCCCCCAAGCAGGGGCTCTGCAGGGCCCAGGAAGGTGGCAGCGGGACCTCATCTATTCCTACAGGCTTTCCCCGCCAGGAAACAGGAGGCAAGAGGCTGGCGTGGGCTCAAGGGGCTTCAGCGCGGGGAGCTGAGTGGAGAACCCAAATGGGAGTCCTCCTGGGCAGCCCCAAGCTGCAAGCAAAGCATCAGGAGACGGTCGGCTGGGCCACCAGCAGGGCCTCGTCCACCCGCCAGGAGGGAGCGTCGCTGAGCTGTGAATCCAGTCACGCAGGAGACGGTGTGGGCAGGCATCCCGCTCTGTGGTTTCCTGGCTGTGTGGCCTTGGTGAGTGACTCAACCTCTCTGAGCCTCAGTCCCCACCCGTGGTGGCAGAAGTGTATGCTCCTTACTCACGGGCTGTCATAAACAGCGTCCCAGGGGGGCGAAGTGGAAAAGCCAGGGTTGTGTGTGTGCCTGGTGTGCGTGTGTGTGCAGCAGGGCTTTGCTGGACTTGGGGAGGCCTGTGCTTGGAGTCAGGTAGGGCAGGTGGGAGCCCGGCTCAGCAGAGCTGCTGGTGTCCCATCTTGGGGGCAGTCACCATCCACACCAGCTGGCCAGTCCACCTAGGGATGGAGAGAATGGGAGGAGGCCCAGATGTCACGTCCCATCAGGCCGCTGGGGCACCAGGACATGCCCAGGGCACTGCTTTGTGACTCCTTAGGAGCAGGAGAAAACAGAATAAAACCAGGCAGCTGCCCGCAGCTCCGTGCTCCAGGGCCCCAGCGTGGACCAAGTTATGATGTGACGAGGGAATTCGTCACCCCTTTGGGAATCCTGGGGGGGCCACGCTGCCCACTCGGAGCTGGTCCTCGTCGGCACAGGTGGGTCTGGAGGCACAGAAGGCAGCCCCGCATGGCTGGGAATGCAGAGGCCTCGGCGGCTCCCGGTTCTCCCAGCACAGTTGGGACAGCAGGGCCCGGGAATCTGCAGTTAACAGCAGTGCGTCTGGGCTCCTCAGTGCTCCACCGCTCACCGGGCACCTCTCCCGTCCTGCCCAGCCCACGCCACTGCTCCCCTGGGCCGGCTCACCCTGCGTGGGCCTCTGGTGCAGTTCTGGTCCTTAACCTTCCCCCCGACCCCAGACGGCAGCCCAAGGCACCTCACAGACCACAACAAGGGACATTTTTAAAGGCTTCTCAACGTGGGGGTAGGGGGTGAAGAGCTGGATCTCCTGCTTGGTCTGGACGCCCCGAAGGGCTCGGTTCCTGCCCTCCTCTGGGCTGCCCTTCCATCTCTCCTTGCTCATCACATTCTGGCTGCAAAGACTTTTCCATTCCTTGGGTGTCAGGCTTGTTCTCACCCCACGATCTTTGCACTTACTGTTTTCTCTGCCTGGTCTTGGCACAGATGACGTCTGATCCTGCGGGAGTGCAACAGTGGTTTCTTGGAGAGACTTTCACCAACACGCCCCACCTAAACCACCTGCTCCCTCCCAACCTGCCCTTCCCTGCCGGTCTCATCCCTGTGTTTGATCTCTCCGTGGTTCCTTCCGAATTTGGACAGTTTCTTCTCCTCTTGTCTGTCTGCACCACCAGGGTGTTAGCGCTAAGGGCAGGACGGGGTCATGACTTTGTAGCCGCCACTGTACCTCAATGCTGACCAGAGTCGATGCCCAGTAAACACCCCCGCTCGTCCTGGTGACGCGCTATGGGGAAAGACAAGCAGCAGGCAGTGGGGCGCAGCCTCGGGAACCCCCCCTCCCTGGCCCGCGGGGCTCCGGTCTCTTCAGAGATGATGCTTAATCGTCTGCCTAATTTTGCTTTGAACAGACACGAAGGACCCAGGGCTTTGGGACACAAGCCAAATGCTCGCAGGACCCCAGCTGGGCTGTCAGTGAGCCATGCGGGCAGAGAGGGAGACGTCAGCGGCTGGTGGCAAGCGTGGTCCACCACAGCGCATGGTGGCCTGCTGAAGCTTGCACCCAGGATAGGCCCCTCCACGTCAGCTGCCCCGGCTGCTCTAGAAAATACTTTTGCATGAGGTTTTTCTCTAAGGAATGGAAGATGGACATTTCATGGTTTAAATGTTGGGAACAAGTCCACATTTCTGCAGAACTCTGCAGAGGTCACACCAAACACATCTGCATGCTGACCGGGTTTTGGCTGCTGGTCTACTTCCCACAGGCCAGGCCTGGGCACCCTCTGCTGCTCTTAGTGCTCGGGGAGGGATGGGCACAGGGTGGAGGGTCGCACAGGGATGACCTCTTTCCCTTTAGAGCCCAGGGACCCTCCCTGGGCTCCAAGAGGGGAAGAACCCAAGGGTCTTGCAAGTCCCAGAGCAGCAGGAGATCCCAAACCCAGAATTTCACTGAGAAGGAAACTTAACAAAGAAAAAAGGGATTTGTCGAGGTTTTCAACGTTGTTACTGTGCATTAAAACAACACGCCTCGACGCTCCTCATAGCAAGAGCCTCCTCACTAGGCGGTCTCCTCCCGCTGCCCCAGCTCGTGCTCGGTTTGGTCCCTGAGCGGCAGCCAGAGGGGTCTTGGTGAATCTAAGCCTCGTTGTGTCAGCCCTTGGATCTCAGAGTAAAACAAGTCCTCCCCACGCCACACGCCGTCCTCCTGACCTGGCCCTACCGCCCTCCACCTTGGCTCACCACCCTCCCCTCTCTCTGGCTGTCTCCATTCAGCCACTGTGACCTCCCGGCTCTTCTTCTAAGACTGTGCCGCTCCCCTTGCCCGAAGGCCCTTCCCTTCTACATACCACAGTCCCTCTGGTACTGCACATGGGCTCACCCCAGAGGTGACTTCCCGAGCCACCTCATGCGACAGGGAGCCTCACTGCACCCCACACCCTGTGGCCCCTGAGAGATACTTCTAGGTTGACTTATCCCTCTCCCCGACCCTAAACCTAACTCCAGGATGCTTGGACTCTGTCTCGTCTGTTCTCTGTGCATCTTCTGCACCTGGGACGGCACAGAGCCGGCGTTCAGATTTTACAGAAAGGCTTAAGAAGCGTGTGGTGGATGAACAGATAACCTTCACCATGACCTCCTGTTACCATCATTTTGTACAAGAAAGGAGGCCACGTTGCAGAAAGAAGGACACCCCTTTCCCGGAATGGGCCACTGGTAACCTCCCCCAATATACCCTGAGGACTCTACATCCTCTTAGAACTTGTCCACCCTACGGTAGCCCCAGGGGAACCAGAGGGGACCGGAAGTCGATTTCCCTGGTAACACCCAAATTATCCCAGAGGTGAGCTAGGACTAGAAGAACAACAAACTAGACCTGCCAGCTAGGCGGGAGGCAGCCTTCACTGCAATAGCCACTTCCTCCCGCGACTGGGGGCAGTGCTCCTCAAGCTCCAGAATATTCTGAGCCCTTACCGCCTGACCTCCTCCCTGGTCTCCACAGCGAGGCACAGCGGAACCCCCACCTGTGCCCACACTTGCAGACAGCGCCTGGTCTGCAGACCCGAGGCCCGGTGTCCGTGGCAGAGATTGCGCGGGGTGGGGTGGGGGCTGTGGGTGTGAGCGCCGCTGTGAGCTGGCCATTCGCGGCAGGTGCTCGGAGCGCCCGTCCTAACCACCCACCCACACAGGGTGCTACAGCGATTCAATGACTACATTAAATCTCCGAATATTAAATTAATGATGGAAATCTAAAATATTAATATATTCTAATTGAATATTCTCCGATAAATTATCTGAGCATTTGCAGCAATTCGATTCAACTTTCATTTCTTAAAGAACTTTCAGCTGCATAAATATAGCCATTAAAGCAATTCAAGAAAGGGAACATTTTCTGCTCCGATGAAGGAATGGTAAACACAAAGGATCTGCACATTTCTTTCACATGACTGATGAAATCGCAGAACCCAAGGCAGCTGAATCCACGAATGACTGCTTTCTTCATGTCCCTCTGGCTTTAGCCATCCTTTAGCAAGGATGGTATAAATTCTCTCCAGGTCTCAACACGATGTCTAATTACAAGGAGGCTTCTAGGTGCATCCACAGATGCTGTGGAAGATCTCGAATGGTGTGCTTATATTGGGCCTGCACTTTCGGGACCCACACTGGGGTGGGCAGTGCCTGACCCCAACCCCACAGGGGGCTGGGGAAGAGGCAGACACCACCTTGCAGGTAGAGGGCAAGTAGGAGTACCACCCTGACTCACTGCAGCAGTAGTCCAGAAGTTTCTATGAAAACGTTACTAGATAATTAAGGCCTTCCCTAAGGAGGCATGTTTCCACTGGGGATGAGCTGACGACACTCGGAATGTCTTCTTCATTCAGCCTGGAGGGGTTCCTTCCATTCCGGTGACCATCAGAGCAGCGGACTGCATGGTGAAGGCAGAGGTGACATCTCCACGATCTCTCCCCCCCTTTTTTTTTTTAGATTTTATTTATTTATTTGACAGAGAGAGACACAGCGAGAGAGGGAACACAAGCAGGGGGAGCGGGAGAGGGGGAAGCAGGCTTCCCGCGGAGCAGGGAGCCCGATGCGGGGCTTGATCCCAGGACCCCGGGACCATGACCTGAGCCGAAGGCAGATGCTTAACAACTGAGCCACCCAGGTGCCCTCCACGATCTCTTTAGATCTTATGAATTATAAACCCTGCAATATAATGTTATACCTTTGCTTTAAATAGTCAGTTGTCTTTTCAGTAAGTTAAGAGAAAATACAATCTTTTACCTTAATCTGCAAATTTGCCTTTTCCTGTGCTCTTCCTCCCTTCCTGTAAATCTAAGTTTCCAGCCTGAATCCTCTTTTATTTTTCAGCCTAAAGAACGCCCTTCACCACTTCTTGTGGGTCTGCAGGCAATGAATTCCCTCAGTGTGCTTACCAGAAATGTCTTTATTTTGATTTTGAAGGACATTTTTTTTCTGGATATAGAATTCTTGATTGATAGGTTTCTTTTTTTCATTGAGCAATCTGCAAATGGTACACCATTGCCAGGGGCCTCCTGAAGAGAAACCAGCCCTCATCATCACTCTCCTGTGATGTACTGCATCTTTTCCTCTGCTTTCAAGATTTCTATTTCTTTTTTTTTTTTTTGAATTTCATCAGTTTGACAATAATCAAGGTTTGGCTTTCTTTGTATTTATTGAACTTGTGGTTCAATAAATTTCTTGGATCCATAAGCTTGTTTCTCTTGTCTGGCTGAAATTTTGTTTTTCAGTTCTCCTCTGCCATTCTTCAGATCAGATGATTTATACTGGTCTATCTTTAAATGCAGTGACTCTTCTGCCTTCTACCAATTCCTTGGAAGCCAGTCTAGCGAGTTCTTTATTAGGGATGTGGTACGGTTCAGTTTCATCACTTCCAATTGGCTCTATTGTTAGTTTCCCTCTTCTGCTGTGATTCCACATGTATTCATTCATCCTGACCATGTTTGCCTTTGAGTCCTTGAACGTATTTATAAGGGGTATTTCAAAGGTCTTGCTAGTCATTTTAACATCTAAGTGATCTCAGAGTTAGATTCTGTGGGTGATTTTCCCCTCTTAATTGTGGGTCACATTTTGTTTTCATTCTATTTTCTGGGGGCATGTCTAGTAATTTTTGTTTGTGTATTTGATCATTGTGGTTGATATGCTGTAGAGATGGGTTCTGTTATCTTTCTCTGAAGGGCGTGGGTTTTTGTGAAGGCAGGGAGTTAATTGGCTGGACCCAAAGCTAAATCTGTTTCTCTTGCAGTAGACAGCAGTCGAAATCTCTGCTCGGTTCTTTCAGTCTTCTTGCTGTTGCTTTTCACTGGGTTCTCTGGAGTCTCCCTCATATGTTCACAGCTCCCTGACTGGGCAGAGCTTGTAAGCAGATGTGGGAGTCCCCATCTGGGGCTCCATATTTTATGGGATTTATCTCCTCACATTCTGCTGCTCTGTCCGTTCTAAACTCCGTCTTCCAACTCCTCTGACCAGAGAGACTGCGGTTTTCTGCGTGAGATCCAGCCACCCATTGATGGCAGGATGAGTGCTCGCAGACGGAAAGCCATATAAACAATTTCCTTCTTTTAAGGGTAGAGTCCACTCAGTTTCTGTCCACTACTGGCCACTCTCCAGCCACTTTAAATAGTTAAAGAAATTTCCTTGCAAGGTTTATAATTGTTATTTCAGAAATGTTAGTCTGACATAAACTATTCCACCGTTACCAGAAGCAGAACTTCCAATGCAATTACTTTCAAGTATCGTATAATTAACCTAACGGTCTTCAAAATGATCACGAAAGCCCAACCAGAGATGGACACAAGTGCGGTATCACTCATTCATTGGATAAACACTTAATGACACCTACTTTGTCCCCAGGGCTGTGCTTGACAGGTGGACTGTCTCTCAACGATCTTTATGTTTAGAGGGGAAGACAGATCAATGATCACTGACAAAACACTATCAAAAACTCTGCCACAGTGGCGGGCCACGGGAATGCCGTGCTCCCCATGGGAGGGCCTCCGCTGGTCCATTCTCAGAGGAGGTGGGGAGTGGCCAGGCTGGGGGGTGTCAGGGGCAGTGAGAAAACAGGCCAGGCTGAGGGAAGAGTGCATACACAGGACTCTAGGCAACAGAGGGTGTGATCAGTCGACAAGCTGCTAGTAGCCCAGCATGGCTGGAGTTTGGTGTGCCGAGGGGCAGCATCAGATCCTGAGGGCCCGTGTGACTTGCTAAGGAGTGAGACCCTGTCCTAGAGACAGTGGGGAAACAACGGAAGGGGAAAAACACGCACATTTGAAATATCACATTTCAAAAGGTCACCTGACTTCCATGAGACGGTGAATAATAATGACCACTTGGTCATTCCTGTACGAATGGATGCCTTCAGAGAACCAGAGACTAAGTTCCTAGGTAGACACTGTGGCGCTTGTACCCCGAGGTCACCCAGCAAACATTTCGTAGGGTAACAGCGAGTTAGAACTGAGCTGGCTCCATCACATGTATTCATACCTCCGATCAACACCTACGGAGAGTCTACCCTGGGCCTGCTATGGGGTGATTCACCATGTCCCTGTCACATATGTCACAGAGCAGACCCTGCCCCGGGGCACATCTCATTGCTCACCGAGCTCCAGAGCCTGTGCCCCGAAGACCCAGCCCATCCATGTCCGCACAGAAGCTCAGCAGAGATTAGTGGCTGGATGTGAAGGAACGCAGCGTATGTGCACAAAATGGCAGCCAAACTTACCAAGGAAATGTGAATAAAGCCGTGGACTTCAGTCATTTCGAGCTCAGTCGGGTTGTTAGGTGGGAAGCTAATTTTCGCAATTCTTCCCAGCCCCCTGCAGCTGCGCTCTCGTGAGCTCCCTGCTCTAGAAACGGCCTCCTGCTCATCTTGGCCACGTGGCCACTCTTGATGCTAAGCGATTATGTAACCATCTCCTTCCAGAATCTGACATTCAGAGCACCTTTTCCAGGCCTCGCTCGGAGGACAGGTTTGCATGCGTTCTTGTCTGTTAAAATACCAACTTCCAAAATTAAGGGGCTTGTCTCCCAAGCAGCACGACGTCTTTCCTCATCATCTTGAGCCAGCCCTGGCAGTTGCCCCGGACAACCTCTCAAGTTAACAAATTCTGAATTTTTATCAGACTTTTTAAAAGTTTGATTTTATCCTCACTCTGAATCTTGCCAGAAGTCAGACCTAACACACATGCTAGAAAAGCAAGTGGCTTTTCAAAACCCCCCGTGAACGTACGTGTGAAGGAATCCTGACCTCGGTAGCGAAGGGACCAAATTCTGAACGACTAGCAGCAAGCCACCAGCCTAGCGGCCCCTGAGCCACAAAAGGACGCCAGTCCTCTCCCCTCTGAGTCTCTGGGGCCTGCACGGTGCTTGGCACCCTGCCATGGCCCCAGCGGGCTCCGTCCAGAGCCCAGAGCAGGAAGGTACCCTCCTGCCACGTCCCATAACAAAGGGCCTCCTTCCAGCTTCCAGGGGATCAGCCTGCCTGTGAACGCCTCCCCTTCTGTTCTGAAGAAGGGACGGCCTCTGTGAGGGGCTGCACCTCCTGGCTCCCCACTTAGTTTAGACTCTGGCGGTGGGCAGACCCGCAGGACACGCACGGCTCCCCTGGCCCCGCCAGTGCGGCCCGCCTTCCCTGCTCAGGACTCTCCTCCACCCAAGCAGGCTACCCGTTCTCCCCCCACCAGAGAACCAACTAGTCTTTACGGAGGGACGTGATATTCCTTCCAAGGAAAAAGCCTGTAATTAACAGAGGTTTTTTGGGAAGAACGTTCTGCCTGCTTCTCTCCCGCCCATTTTTGCATTTAACATATTTTATCAGAATGAAATGCTTTAATGAGCACAGAATTGCAGCTGATCCCAGCTGAACCTCAAAGTGCTCCATGCTCAGCTTCTCATCCCCATCAAGTTGTATTCATATTCTCTGTGATTCCGGCTTCTTTCAGGAACAGCCTCCCGCAAAACACTGGCAGGAAACTCATTAACTTCCTGCAGAGACGGTGCAGAAACGCACCCCCAAACCCTTGTCTGTGCTACGTAAGAATTTAATGGGGGGAAAGGGGAGGGATGCAGGGGGTGAGCACTGGAGAATCTGGGTGCATTCGTGTGCATATGAAGCGGGATGGGGTGTGCGTGTGTGTTTCTGTACTGAGTTCTTATATGATCACTTGGAGGCCATTTGGAAAAGACAAATCTGAAGGTCTATCTCCCCCTGAGAATCCACCTCGGCTTGGAAGCCCGTGTGCGAGTGGAACAGAGGGTGAGGTTCCATGGGAATGCACTCCATCACCTGCCCGTCCCAGAAACTCTGAAAGCCCAACAAGTGAGGCTCAGGTGCCCTGGCCACTTGGGCGAGTGAGCCGCTGGGCTCCCCGACAGCACCCACCACTGCGCTTGCTTCAGTCTCTCATTCAGCCAATGCCGTGCCTACTGTGGACAGCACTAGAGACACAGGAGACCTGTTCTCGGACGCCCGAGTAACAAGCATGGAGTCAGAGGTCCTAAGTGCGTGCAGGAAACGAAGCCGGGCAGCCAGGGACGGGAAGACCAGGCTTGGAGGAGGGCTAGTGGTCAGGTGTGCTGGCTCGCCAGGCGCAGGCACCCTTGGCCCGGGCTCCTGGGCACAGCTGGGCCATCAGGGAGGAAAGGACATGCCTGTTCTCAAACCTGCTGGGGCAGAGAGCAGCCCCTCTTCACACACATCCCCTTCCCTCCAGGCGGAGTGGGACTGTGTCTCTCGGTGCCCCTGGCCACGAGGCATAGCCCAGCCCGTCCTGCAGTCCTCATTCGGGGGCCCCACGTGACTGTCGTAGAGAGCCAACCCTCCCACCAACGACCTTCACAGGAGCAAGAAATAACCTCTACTCTGTTCGGTTCTGAAATTTTGGGAACTCCCTTTATGGCAGTCAGCTAACACTAACCCACACCAGGTCCTTCTGCTCACAGCCTGTTTTGGAGCGGCTGTGCCCGGCATGGAGTGGCCGTCCCCACGGGGGCTGCTGGACACGGCAGGGTGTCTGAGGCACTGAGGCGAGGCCACGCGTGCCCCCAGCGCAGCCACGGGGCAGACCAGGAAACAGGAGAGGCTTCCCCTCAGCGGGGCTGAGCCGCTGCTTCCCCGCTGTTCCCACCTGACACCTAAGGCCGTAGGCCTGGTCCCAAGTTCCCCGTCAGACATGTCAGCGGCAAGGGGGTCTTCAGGCCCCTGCATCTGCAGGGGTTCCGGAGCTCCTACCCACTGCTGCTTCTAAGCCTGGTTGGGCAAGGGTTGTGCTAACTGGGGAGGGGCGAGTCTCCCTGCTTTGGAGCCGTTCAGTTGGAAATGCAGCACGGCCCCCACAGGAGCATGCAGCCGTCCCTGGCCCGGCTGGTCAGGGGGACTTTGCTCCCATGTTGGCCTTGCCGCCAGCTCCCACCAGTCAGCCCCTGAGACCACGGCAGCTCCCTGGGGCAGAGATACAGAAGTGTCTTTTTCTCCATCATCCAGCAGGAGACCAACTCTGGGAGTCCTCACGGACCAGGGGCTCTGCCTACAACGGCTTTCTCTCCTGGTACTTTTCACAGGCCTGTGTGCAGATGGGCACAGAGGAGGGAAGTTCCGTGCGTCCGTACTAGGATCACCAACCCGAGAAACTCTGAAAGCCGGCAGCAGAGTATTCCAGGGCTAGGATGCCCGCCCAAGGTCACGTGTGTACCCCGCGGGGTGTGAGCAGACGAGAACCTTAGGCATTCAAGCTCACACACTCACTGTAACATTCCTGCCGGGGAGGTTGATGGGGGCAGACCTTCCCAGAGGTTGGGAAATGAGCTGGATCCGCCCTTGTCCAAACTAGGGCCCACGGGCCACATCTGGCCCACTGCTTGTTCTTGTAAATAAAGTTTTATTGGAACACAGACACAGCAATAGTTTATGTATTGCCGATGGCAGCTTTCACACTACAAAGAGTTGAGTATTTGCAACTGAGGCTGGCTGGCTGCAGAGCCTAAAATATTGACTATCTGGCCCTTTACAGAAAAAGTCTGCCGACCCCTGAGCTTCAGCAACAATTTTCTACTAAGCTGATTTCTGACTAGTACAAGCACAAGCCTTTGAATAAGACTGACTCACACGATGAAAAACTTGCTCCCTTTCCAATTTGCTTTTGATCCTGATGACATTCAAGAGGAAGGCCCCGGTCCCAGCACATCTTGAGAACACTCTGATACTTGCTCCTGGCTTCCCTTGTAAACAGGTCCCGGGCAGCCCTCAGGCTCTGAGTGTGGACAATTTGCAGCCAGCCATCAACTGCTTTCTTCACCTGACACTGGTCTTACAATCAGCTTCTATCGGTCACCAACAATACCAGCTTTCCAACTGTGAGCTAATATAAAGTCGCCTCTTAAAATAAACATATTTATATTAAGGATGAGTCACTGATGGGAAATGTTAGCTAAATAACAAGTGCTGGTCGGATATGACCGGGGCCCCGAGGGTGGTGAGTGTGGAGGGGGGGCACAGAACCCTCATCCAGTCGGTGGCTTGGGGTTTGGTGGATGGACCCTGAACATGGGATTCCTGGGAATCTGCTTAGGTTGGAGTTCATGCTTCGAGTGCTTTGTTCAAGTCTGTGCGGCGTCACAGCGAACCTCCAACCAGTCAGGCCGAGCAAGGGCAGGCGGTGCTCTGGGAAGCTCCCCATCTGGGGGTGGGCATTGAGGTCAGAGGTCAGAGTCTCCGAGTCTGAGACTCTCGGATGCTTCTGCCTCCTGAGGTCGGGGGGTTTCCCCAGCAAGCAATTCTGTGACACCTGTTGGGTGCCTACGTTGAACTGCATTCTGACACCAGCTGCTGGAGAGCATGTCCATCCACAGGGAAGGGCTCGGTTCCACAAGGCAGCTCCCACTCAGACCGCCCATGGAAAGTCCAGGTTGTCACCCATGCTCCCGACCGACGGGCTGTAAATGGGAGGTTCCCATGACCCTCTGGTAGAGTTCAGTCATTGCTAGAGTAGCCCAGAAAATGTTTACTCCATAGATTATCAGTTTTTTATAAAGAATATAACTCTGAACAGCCAGATGGGAAAGATGCACAGGACAAGGAGCTTCCATGGCCCCTCCCACCTTCCCACCCCCTCAGCACGCCAGCCTCCCTGCACCTCCGCAGGTCCACCCACCTAAAGCTCCCCAAACCTTGGCCTTTGGGGTTCTATGGAAGCTCCATCACTGAGACATGATTGATTAAATCGTTGGTCACTGGCCACTGGCGACTGACTCAAACTCCAGGCCCTCCCTCGACCCAGCATTTTGGGCGTGGGGCTGAACGTGGGCGCCTCTAATCCCAGGGTTGGTTCCCCCAGCAATGGCCACCAGCCCCCTTCCTCAGGGGACTTTCCAAAAGTCACGTCATTAACATAACAAAAGACCACTCCTGCGCTCTCAACTCTCGGGAAATTCCAAAGGTTTTAGGGGCTGGGCTTGGGGAGGAAGAGACCAACACAGGCTTCCTGTTGCCAATCACCACATCTCACGCATGGCCTGCCACCGGCGTGGGTTTGTGTCCTGTCACCGTGGGCGTGGTGTGTGTGGTGGGGCGTCTGATGTGGGCCCCCCTGCTTTGTTCTGCTCCGTCTCTGCAGTTTATTTGATTATTATTATTTTTAAAGATCTTATTTATCTATTTGAGTGAGAGATATGTGAAAGAGAGAGAGCACAAGCAGGGGGAGCAGCAGAGGGAGAGGGAGAAGCAGACTCCCTGCTGAGCAGGAGCCCGATGCGGGGCTCGATCCCGGGACCCTGGGATCATGACCTGAGCCAAAGGCAGACGCTTAACGACTGAGCCACCCAGGCGCCCCCGGTCTCTGCATTTTAAACACACACCTGGCTTCCCACTTGAGCAGAGTGGGAAACAAAACAGGCTAATCAGTCCGAGGAAAGGAAGCAGCCCCTTAAGGATGCCCCACTGACCCTCATTTCCACCGAGCAGGGTGAGACGGGCCACAGTGCATGGGGGACTACTTTTAATGGGATTCTCACCATCATTTTGTCAAATTATTGTCCAGATTGGTTGCAATTTTCTTCAAAGGGAAGAGAGAAATGCTAGTTGATGGCCTGGATTATTGAAATAACAAATTTGTAAAATGAGTAATTCCCTTCTCCCTGGGAAAGCACCTTGTGGTGGGGGCTGGGAGCAGGTGCACTGAAGGAGCCCACCGGAGGAGCCCATCCGAGGGCCTCCAAAGTGCCGGATTTGGGGTCACAGCCTCAGTCCCAAGATTTCCAGCTTCTCACCAGTACCCTCATCCACCATCACAAACACACTGTCTTTCCACCCTCCAGAGTCTTGGTCATAGTTGGAAAAGAATGTGAGCAGAGAAAGGTGTCAGAGGTCAAAGGCCAGGCCCCAAGTCGCCACCCTGCCTCCTTCCATCAGCACGGGCGAGATGACCCGCGTCCAACAGGACCGGCTTCCCTAGAGGACGTGACTGCCCTCCTGATCTTTCTCTGTCTTGTGTCATCTCATTACTGAAAAGGTTCAGACGCCAAGTGCAGACTGTCCCTCGCTCTCCCACCCTGACAACCCCCCCACCCCCCCCCCACTGACCTGCCAGATCCCGGAGGAGAGGGCGCACTGAGCCGAGACCCTCCCCAGCCAGCAGGAGGGGTCTCCACTTACCCGCACGAGCTGCTGTGGGAAGGGCCCGCGGGAATTTTCCGGCACGTTGATCGGTGGGATGACCCAGTCACGTTTCTGTCTCCTCAGCCCGTTGGCGTTCCGCTGCTGGGGCCACGGCAACAGCATGTCGCTGGGAGGCTGAGAGGCGTCCAGAGCAGCACTCTGCTTCCCTTTCTGCGGCGTTAGCCCGAAGAGGGGAGAGAAGAGCCAAAGAGGTCTGGTTAAGTTTTGTGCAGAGGAAAAGGCATCTGTTCAGAGAATCTGTTCTGTTCTCCATCAACAGAGAAAGACTGGATGATGCTCGGGGAAGCGGCTAAATGTTAGGGGAAAAAATCTAGCAAGACACCCATGTCACAAAATGGATTGCAGAATTGCGTGGTGGGGGAAAGAAAACTTAAAACAGAAGAATACATCCTAGGGTGAACCAGAGCTTTTAAATCCCTGAAGAATGGAGGGAAAAAGTCACAAAGGAAAATGCATTTAAGTTTTAAAACACTTATTTATGAAAACATATCCTAAAAGCAGTTGATGAATTTGGCAAACATGATTTGCAACAAATCTGTCAAAGGGTTAACAGTCTCACTATATAAAGAGTTCTTGCAAATCAATAAAAAATAAATCTTTTTGATAACGGGAAAGGACCTGAATAGAAATTAGCAGCAAAACAAAAACCAGTAGATTTATTAAAAATGTACACATCTCCCTATAATCAAATAATGCAAATTGAAGTAATAAATCCTCTTCACCTATCAAACTGACAAGACTAAACAAATGGATCCTCAGGACTGGAGAGTGTGTCGTGTTGTCAGGAGAAGTGATGGTGGAGGGTGTGGGACCTGGCGTTCAGCAAGTATTTATGTGCATCCAAAGGTTCACTGACTCCAGGCAAGTTGCTTCATCTCTCTGAACTCCAGCTGCTTTTTTTAATAAAATAGGGCTGGTAACAACAGCACTAAATTCACAGGGTTGCTATGGCAATTACACTGATGAGAGCCCCTGCCTATCGGGCAGCCACTGGGACTGGATGCTGATGGGGCCCACCACTGCTGGGTGCTGACCACAACCCTCGGCAAGCTGTGGGCCAGTGACCCTCCAGACCCTCAAAAATCGTCCTCGTGGGCGCCTGGGTGGCTCAGTTGGTTAAGCGACTGCCTTCAGCTCAGGTCATGATCCTGGAGTCCCGGGATCGAGTCCCACATCGGGCTCCCTGCTCAGCGGGGAGTCTGCTTCTCCCTCTGACCCTCCCCCCTCTCGTGCTCTCTATCTCTCATTCTCTCTCTCTCAAATAAATAAATAAAAATTAAAAAAAAAAATCGTCCTCGATGCCAACTGTACGTCAACGAAAAAAACAAAAATATCCTGGCTTTTGACCCAATAGCTCCACAGCTGTCCCAAAGAAACTATATGTAAATGAAAATCTCCCTATAAACATGTTCATTGCAGATGTTTTTATAATAATATTATGCATATATAAAATAATAAAAATATCAGGAAAAAACCTCTGGAGATCCGATAGCAGGAAATACTAGTTAAATGCATTATGCTGTGTTCATATCTTGGGAGATTACACAGTCATGGAAAGCTACTCTTTGAAGACTAGGATACGGAGAACTGTCCATAAAATAATGGTGAGTGGAGAATGACACCAAAGTGTACACGTAACCAAATCTCCATTTTTTTTTTAAGGACAGAGAAAAGATTGGAAGGAAATACATCAAAATGTCAACTGTGGTTTTCTCTGATCACCAGTGACCTTTACGCTATTTTATTTTACTTTATTCCTTTTACCTTTCTATATTTCTGACTGTTACAATGTATATGACTTTCTATAATTAAAGGAGCCAGCAGACCCCCATGGACAAGCACGGCACCTGTGCAGACCTCCGCATACACGGACGGCACCCGCGCAGACCCCCAGGGACACGCTGCACTTCAGAACTCCCATGGCAGAGAGAGCCCTGGATGGGGACAGCCCACGGCACCTGGCTACAGTCTACACCACTCCAATCATGGCAGGTCCCACTCTGCCTGAGCTCCAGGTTCATCCAGCAAGATGGCCCCAGGTGGTCTTACCATTGCCCTCTGTGGACAGAGAAACTTGCCCACTCCTTTTTGCAAAAGGGCTGCATAGAAATAAGTTACAAACAGACAAAACTGCCTACGTGATGAAAAAATAAAATCTCATATCAGCCCCAAATGCCCGAATCAATGGGAAAACCCATCTGGACAAGCCCCACTGGGAGGAGAGAGCCCTGCTGGGACCTTCCCCCCCAGGGTCCCAGCTGTCTCAGGGCCTCGAGCTCCTGCAGTCAGGTGTTTGGAGAAAACCAAAAGCCTTTGCTAGGCCACTGTTGCCCTACATCAGAAGGGAGCCATGCAGGGTGCGCGTATCCCGGTGGCAGATCCCTGCGCATATGCATATCCCCGTGGCCTTGATGTCTACACAACGTGACATGATACCAACTTCTGTTCAAGTCAAGCTAACAGGTGCTGTGACTCATCTTCAGCCTCCAACGGTGACACAACGATGGGGTCACATCTCGTTTCCTCAATGAGCTTCACAGAACGACATTTAGGACAGTCCTGGCTGCGCACTGTCCCCTCACGCCAGGGCACAGACAACCGCCTTCCCCCGCCTCCGTGAGTAGCTGATGCCTCGGGGCACTGAGCATTCCACGTGGTCTCTGCCTAGACCGCCGCCCCCTCACTGATTCAGTAGGAAGTGTCCCTCAACCCCACTTTACTAGGGAGGCAGAGGGGGAGCTCAGAGAGGCTAAGTAATTTCCGAAGGTCACACAGCTCAGCAGGGAGAGGCAGGATTTGAATGCCGGGAGTCAGACCTTGAGGCCAGAGCATCTGGCTGAGTGCCACCCCTCATGGCCGGGTCTCTGTGCCCCCTTTGCACGTCCTCAAATTACCTGTGCGGAGGGCTGGGCACAAATCATTATTGCCATTGAAGACACAAGAACTGCCTGCAGTCTGTGTGACTGAGCCTCTGGGGGACAGATGTGTTCCACTCTCCTGTCTGGGGACTCCCCACCCACAGGTAACTAGTTCACCTGTCCCCAGGTACCTGCCCCAGGAGAAGGGGCTGGGTTAGTGTCTGCCTGAGGGCAGCCAGCCAGACTTGGGAGCCTTGCGTGAGAAGACGGAGCCCTGGTCACAAGCACAGCCTCGGGGAGGGGGTGCTGGTCATGTGTGGCTTCCCCCGATGCCTCCCCCAGCGATGGTGCAGACAGCACAGGTGTCCCCCTACCCCCCGGTAATGCTCAGAGACCAGCAGACGCTCACCTGAGCTCCCTGCATTTCAGGCTCAGGACTGTAAACGTTTTCATAAAGCCGTTTTTGTTTTTTTTTTTGAACTGCTTTATCTTCATTTGCTTAGGATGAGCCTGCATGGTGTTAATTTCCCTAGTGTTGTTTAAATAAATTGCACATATTTGCCACTATTTTAAAGCTGTGAGACACACGTAATAACAAAATCTGGCGAAAATCAATGCCAGACCCGTGCAGCCTTGGCCTGGAAGACGCACCCGCTTCTCGGGGGAAGAGACATCCATGTGGGTTATTGGTTACCCCAGTGGATCCAGCAGGTCATTTTGAATGTACCGCAACCCCGGGCTCACTCAGAATGTGGCACCTAACACTGATGCACAATTATACTGATTTTAAGCAATGTTCCCATTATTTATAAATATTCCGTATTTCCTAACGGATGACACCTTCTCGTTCCCGGTGTCTTCCTGAATTCTGTATTGCTGAGTAAATGCTGGCTGAGAGCTGGAGGACGGTATGAACGTGGCCTCTGTGCTCCTGTAGCTAACAACTGTGTGTGCAGGTGCGTGCAGGTGTGTGCACGTGTATTGCAGGTGTGTGCAGGTGAGTGCAGGTGTATGCAGGTGTGTGCAGGTGCGTGCAGGTGTGTGCACGTGTATTGCAGGTGTGTGCAGGTGAGTGCAGGTGTATGCAGGTGTGTGCAGGTGAGTGCAGGTGTGTGCACGGGTATGCAGGTGTGTGCAGGTGTGTGCACGTGCGTGCAGGTGTATGCAGGTGTGTGCAGGTGCATGCACGTGTATGCAGGTGTGTGCACACACAGGTGCATAAGGCGCATGTGCACATACATGTGTGTGCAGATATGTGTGCCTGTGTGTCTATATGTGCACATGCACGTACACATCCACCAAAAGCCTGGCATCGTGACAGGTTAGCCGAAACCCATCACTGGGTCATTACAGACAGCTCAGCCAAGCCAGAGGTCTCGTTACTGGGGGTGGGGGGTCAGCGAGAGTCTTGGCTGCTGCACTGGCCTCTGGATCCCACCAAGTTCACAAGAGCAGATCGACAGGACAGAGAGCCCCAGGGAAATCACCTGGTCCGGCTGTCCTCTTACAGGGTATCTAAGAAGATATGGTTAAGAGGTTAACTTCCTGGAACTTGCAGACCCCTTCACGAGAAAGCTCCACAGAACCCCCCAGCCTCAGCATGGCCAGATCCAGGCTCTGCTGTCCACACAGAGGCCGGGCTGCACCCTGGCCTGTGCCCCTGCTCCTAACCCCCCATGAAGTTTGCCCCTGGATGCACTCCCCTTCCTGGTGCCCTTACTGCTCGCCAGGGCTCAGATCCCATGTCCCAGCTTCTGGCAGCCTCCCCACCGGACTCCCGGGAACCCCTGTGTACACAGCAGCTGGGGCAAGCTTCCCAGAGTGCTGCCTGTGCCCTCAAGTCCCAGAGCAGGTCAGCTCAGGCCCCAGAGGCCTCGGATCTTCATGTCGCCCTGCCCTGGGGGCAGGACAACTCCTGCCCTGCCCTGGGGGCCGGGGCATTCTCTTGGCCCCAAACCGTGGGCGCTGCCTGGCCTGGTAGGTTGTAGGGCCTCAGGGCCACCCACCTGGCGCAGAGCAAATGCAGTGGACAGACCTAAATGTCGGTTCCACACGTTTCCTAAGCACCAAAAAACAAGTGACCCTCAGCCTCCACCCTTAAGTGCTCGTGTGGAGTGGCAGGTCACGAACCCCGATGAGTGATGGCCGTCCGGGTCGCGGGGGAGCCACGGGCCCAGGTTCTCTGCGATTTAGTCCTCAGGACGGCCACTCTCTCCACAGGGCAGTGATCAGCACAGAGCCAGGACCAGGCAGGGTTCAAACTGGCACCCAGGTATATGCAGTTCAACCCATCTGGGGGATATTTTACCCGCGCAGGACGCCGAGGGGTGAACAGGAGTGTGTTGTTGGGGGCAATGAGGCTGGGAGGGAACGGCTAAGGGCGGACCAGAAGCAGGACAGCAGGGGTGCCTCCGACACCAGGCAGAGCGCAAGGGCTGTTTGGGGCCTAGAAGAAGAGTGGGCTGGAGGGGCAGCCACCCAGGGTCGGCAGGGCTGCTCGCCATTGGCCCCATCAGTCTTTGTTTTGCCCTCCGCACCCCAAGCCTTGGTTCCTCTTCTGTGAACTGAGGAGGCCCTTACCGGGGGGTAGTGCGGCTGATAAGGTGATGTCCAGGGCTTTGGGCAGATGGCTGGGGGTTTCAGCCCCATTGTCAGGTTCGTGGTGGGGAGAAGAAGCCTAAGAAGAGTCCCTCTGGATGGGGTTCTGCAGGCTGGACTGGATTCTCAGGGCTGCAGAGAGGAGAGGGTAGTGGGGGCTCTAGCCAGGACACCTGGGGGTGATGGCCTGGCCTGGAACGAGCCCCAGGTGTTCAGAGGGACAGGTTTGAGGGCAGGTGGGCTTAGGGGTGTCCTCTAACCTTACAGCCCAGGTAAGGAAACCGAGGCACAAGGAAGAGAAGGAATTTGTCCAAATTGCCTGGCTAGTGGGGGAGGGGCTGAGCCACGGGTGGTGGGTGGGGAGCTGTGGGACAGCCCAGGTGAAGCAGAGTGAGCACAGGTGGGTGCCTGATCCAGCCCAGGGAGGACACATGCGCCCCTTTCTGGAAGCTTGAGGCAGGGTTTGGGGTCCTCTCTGGCCACGGGCAGGCGTGAGTCCATCCTGGCAGTCGAACTTGGCATTCCCCCTGGCCATGGTGGCCTCCCCAAGAAGGGCAGGGCACGACCTCTGGCTGCAGGAGGGATGGGCTCTCTGCCCCTGGATTAGGGTACAGGGGTGTGTGGGGGGGCCCACAAGTCCCCTTACTACCTCGGGCTTCTGGTCTCCCTGGCCACACGGGTGCAGCCCCACCTGCCTTCCCTGCCTGCCTCCCACCCCACCCCTTCCCTCCCTCCCCTCTGTCCATCTGTCATGCCCTGGCTACCCGTGAGCTGGTCCCTCCCTGGACACAGTCTAGGTGCCCGGGTGCCCCAGACACAGCCCACCCTGCCCAGCGCACCGATGGGGGTATTTCCCCAAAGGGGCAGATGAAGGGCGTGGAGCCTGGCCTCTCTGAGGTGCAGACCATACAGAGGCCAGACTCTCACCTGTGAAGCCCTGAATCTGTTTCTTAATCAGCTTTTATTTACAAAGTGTGTCTCGTTTCAGATCGCCTCTCTCCGCCGAGTCTTAATCAGTTGGAGTTATTCCGTGGATGGTGCTCCAGGACAGCTAATAGCCGAGGGGACTTCCTCAGGCCGGGGTCCCAGTGCGGGGGGTGGGACCTCGGGTGCGACTCTCACTGCCTCTGGGCCTGTCTCCCCACTCTCGGGTCTGGATGAGCTCCTCGCTTTGGGGCCACCTGGACAGCTGGGCTGTGGGCAGTGGGCTGAGGCACCAGCCCCGAGCATCTGCTTCACTCCACTTGGGGAAGGGTAATCCTGCTGCTGGGCGGGAGTCTGGACGCCGGCTTCACAAGGACAGAGTAGCAGCCCGTGCTTGCGCAGGCTGTCGGGCTGGGCCCTTTGCAGACCCTCTATGGCTCCTGGGGGCCTGAGGGACCCAAGACAGGTGGCCTTAAGGTCCTTCCAGACTTCTCATTTGGCCCTGGCAGGTGACTCCTGGCCGGCTCTCTGGGATAACATAAGGAAGCCCTTGCACTCAGCACACGGGCTGTTCTTTTAGGGAAAGAGGTGGGAGGTAAGGGACCCGAGAACAGAAGGACAAAACACCGACAACAGCCATCCGTCTCACCGAGACCAAGGCCCCCGATCCACAGGCAAGCTGCATGTTGAACGCAGCCATCAGGTCCACCTGACGCCCAGCCCGTCCCAGCCTGCACCCCAACAGCCATCTGCTGGCGCTGTCCCCAGGCTGGCTTCCCCCCGGTGCCCCCTCGCTCGGCACATTATTTCCCTAAGATCCCGGCAGCTTTGGGCCGCCCGGTCTTGCTCTCCGTGTACCAGAGGATTGTTCTCTGTGTCTGATTATGAGTGTAATTGAGTGTGACTTCCAGGTGAGGTCTTCAGGGACTCCGCAAGATGAGGAAGAAGCTGGGTTCCTTCCCTCCATTATCAATTCACCAGTGAAAGATGAATAATGCAAAACTGACCCAAGGCAGGATTTAAATTGTCTTTTTTTTTTTTTTTGAAAAAGGGGGAAAAAAAAAAGAAAAGGAAAATAGTGTCAGGGGAAGGCTATAACCATGCACCTCCTCCAATCTACATGCAAAAAGTTATAATTCATCATATTTTCTATTATCTAACCATTCACCTGTTAGGGACACAATTATTAAGAGCCAAGTGTGAGCTCTAGCTGTTAAGTAAATGGGCTGACTCATAAAACATCAGAGGTGGGGCGCCTGGGCGGCTCAGTTGGTTGAGCGACTGCCTTTGGCACAGGTCACAATCCTGGAGTCCCCGGGATCAAGTCCCGCATCTGGCTCCCTGCTCAGCGGGGAGTCTGCTTCTCCCTCTGACCCTCCCCCCTCTCATGCTCTCTCTCTCTCATTCTCTGTCTCTCAAATAAATAAATAAAAAATCTTAAAAAACAAACAAACAAACAAACATCAGAGGTTTACCTTCACAAGTAAACAAGGGAACATAAATAATCAGGAGTCTGCCTTCAATACAGAAGCTCCAGATGTCTTCCCTGGGGTGCCTTCCCCGCCATCTTGGTTTGAGGTGGGCATCAGTGGGTTAGTGGGTGAATGTGTCCCTAGCTCCTTGTGATAGGGATGCAGATGGCAGGCCCTGCTGCACCCCTTCCTGACCCAACCTATCAGGCTCTGCAGGGTGGGGCCCAGCGGTCTGCATGGTGGGCATTCTCGCGGGGGCGTGGGGGTCAAGCACCAGCTCCATGGTGCTGTAGACGTGGATACAAATGCCTCACGGATGCATGGGGACACTAGAGAAAGGGCAGCGTGTGGGCAAGGCCCAGCGAAGAATGTCGTGAATAGACAGGCTGAGGGGGGAGCAGGGGGGGTGGGGCCGGGACTGCGTTCCCACGCACAGGCCATTAGACGTGGGGCACTGGCTGCTTCTGCAAAGTGCGGTGGTTCAAGGGAGCCTCAGCTGTTCTCCCGAGGGGAAGCTCAGAGTCAGTCCCCTCAGGAGGCAGAACAAATATGGAAATGGCTTCAGAATGCCCACCGCTTTCCAGATCCCAAGGAGCACATTTCTAAGACCCCGAAGATGGGGTCACAGATGACAGCCTGCCGCCCCGTCAGGCCATCCCACGCCGTACTCAGGTCCTGGGCTGACCTGCTGGACACTTCCTCAGCACCCCAAATTCCCTCTACTTTCGAGGAAATGTCATGGGCATGAATCCATCTGATTTGATAGAAGAATTTATGGAAAAAATTTCAAGTTAGTTCCCCGTGGAACATGCCACGTGGGCGCCGTGTCCACTGATGTTCAAAGCTTCTTCTTAACCAAGGGGCTGAGGGGGGGGATGTTTCACGATGCACACCGCCCCCCCCCCCCCCCCTGTCCTTCCCCTGAGCCAGCGCCGCCTAATTTCTCTGATGGGCGGTGCAGCCCTGCAGACCCCTGATGCCCAGACGTGGCTTCCTCAGGGGCGGGAGCCTGAGGCTGTGATCCGCTCAGTATATAACAGGAAGGAACGGGTTCTAAGTTCCCTGATGGTACCTGCTCTCCCACCCTCCAGGCTGGGCCGTGCACACGCCCTTCTCTGTGTGGTCACCACGTGCGGCTGAGAGCCGGGCACGCCAGCCTCCGGGGATAGGGTCACCTGACCCGCAGGATGGAAGGTTCTGGGAGCCCTGGTGAGGCCGCAAGCTTCTTTTTTCCCACTTGCACAAAGAAAGAAGCCCCTCCCGCTCATGACACTGGAGCAGGCGCCAGGGACTGCCGCCGGCACCTCTTTCCCTTTAGGCAGCCTGCCTCTGCCAGGGTCCAGCGCGGGCCCCGCAGGCCACACAGCGTGACCACAGACCCGTTGACATCTCATCTGCCCGTTCTTGTATGGCCCTAACCTTGGGGTAAGTGGCCAATCTCAGACGTAAAAACACGGCGTAGGGCCCAGTGTTCCAAGATCACGGATGGTACAGGGTCTGTGGTCAGGGGACGCGCCATCCTGCACCGCATACGGGCACTGCCCGCGATGGGACAGGGGTGGTGAGGGTTTATTCCCGGAACACGAGTGTCAGCTATGCCCCTCCTCTGTCTCTTCCTGTTCTCACTGCGTCCTTACGCCCACGGGTCACAGGTGCTTCCAGAGAGGAAATAACGTGCCCCGTCCCCCAATGTCAGACCCGCCACCGATTTTCACGGAGGATAATCAGATTCCTAAAAACAAAAGAGGCACTAAAGTCTGTCCTGACAGTTCATTCCTCTACGTCCTACTTCCCTTTCAATATGCATTTGAAAAATAGTACATTTTGTTTGCCTGCAAGCATGTATATTAAAATATTTAACTAGGCTGGTATCTGCAGCCTTCTGGCTGGTTTCCATGGTAGCTAGGGACGGACAGCGTAAAATGGTATTTAACAAACACAAAATAAAACAAGAGAGAAACATCTCGTTCTTTAGCAAATAGAACATGCGAGCCATTCTAGATAAACATTTGCATGAGTTTGGATCTGACAGGTGCTGAATGGATTTTCCTGCATCCACAAGCCACTGAGCAGACGCAGGTGTGACCTCCCCCCTTCCCTCTCTCCAGAGCTAAGGTATTTCTGACCTCAGATCTCTTCTAGGAAGGGGAGGTCATTTTGCAAATTCCCGTGGAAATCGTACAAAGAAAGGTCTCCTGAGTGGAAGGGTATGGTTACTCCCTCGTGTATGTATTTGGGAGGAAAGTCTTAGTCGCTCACTCACGTCCAGGGCACTTAGGGAGGGAGGGGCTGGTGCAGTCCTCGCTCACATCTGGGCAGGTGGAGGCCCTGGCAGGTGCAGCGAGCGGCCCAGGTCCTGCAGCTGCGGCTGGGGGGCCGGGGCCTGAACTCACTCGCCCCTCTCTGCCCTGCGGCTGGTCAGGGTGAGCGCCAACACAGAGGGTGGTCCCGACACCCCCTCCCACCTGGGGCCAAGCAGGCAGACCGAGGTCCGGAAGCTGTGAGCAGCCCCGGTGGAAAGAGTTCAGTTGTGGCTGCTCACTTACCAGTGTAAGTGAGTAAGGGGCACTCTTACCAGTCGGGATCATGTGGTTGGGAAGGTGCCATGCTGTTCCTACTGGTGTCAAAACCACATTTCTCTTGATGAATCCCTCAGAGCTCTCCGCTTGTCCCCGTCAGCCTTGTCTCCCTCCATAGTAAAGACGCGGGACGGCCCAGCACCCAGGCGCCGGCAGGACGGGGTGCATCCCGCAGGGCAGCTGTGCGTGTAGGTGGCACACTCGTGGGCCATGATGAGGATCACCATCCATGCACAGAAGGGCAGGACGGGAGACCCCACCACGTCCAGACAGGGCCCTGCATGCGGCGTGTGCGTGTGTGCGTGTGTGCACATGCCCAGCCAGGCTGCTCAGCCGGCCCGGCCTCCCCAGCTCGCTGAGCACCCCCAAGGCCCCAGCAGTTGAATGCCTGTCTCCAGACCACTGCCTCTGCAGCTGCCGACATTCGGAAGGAGATCATTCTCCTGGGTGGCCTCCTGTGCATCTGTAGGGCATCCCTGGGCCTCACCCCCTTGATGCCAGAAACCCCCCTACATCCCCCGGTTGTGACAACCCAGTGTCCTTAGGCTTCTCTGAACACCCTGGTGGAGAACTTGCTCAAGAGAACCAAGAAAATTATGTTTGGTTGGAAACATTTCAAACGAAATTACTCTTCATTTTACAAAGAAAAAATACAATCACAGTAAAAAAATTTTTTTTTCTAAATTAAATTAGCGAGTTAAGCCAAACTGTGTTACTTTTTCCTGGAGTTGTTAGCAGTGGGACTGAATGAGTCTTTTACGCTGGTGTCAATTAGTAAGAAAAACGGTCAGTTTCGTCAGCATTGATGGCTCTGGAAGGCCTCGAAGAGGATGTGATCAGGGTCTGCCTGAGAGCCTTAACTCAACCAGACTTCAGTCACGTTTCCTTCTGGAAGGCGCCGGGGACGTTCGGCCTCACAGGCCACTCCTGCTGCCCACTGAGGACGTGGGGCTCACGGGGCGGGCTCTAGGCCTGCCAGCGCCCCTGACCTTGCTGAGGGTTCTCCTTAAGTCAGAACACGCCCATGACCACCTTCCTGTTGTTTCCACAAACATCTTCAGGAATAAGAAGACTTTTATATTTAACCGAATATCCAGTGGGAGCCAGGGCCTTGCGCAGAACCACAAACCTGTGTTGGTCTGGAAACCTGGTTTGATTTTCACCAGACACACCTACAGGAGGGCGGCCTGGATGCCCCGCACCTCCCGCTTCCCAAGGGGGTGTCCACAAGGCCCCCGTGTGCTGACTCGAACACGCACACACCCGCCAGCCCCCATCACGAGCTACAGGTCTCGGGGGCAGGTGAGTAACGCACCCACCGGCACGCGCACGTCTGCGGGGTGCACAGCTCGTGCGCGCTTGTGCCGTCTCAGCTCACTGGACCCCCAGGAGGCCGCGCACAGAGAAGCGTCCCCCAGGGCTGCCTGCCCTGCACCCCCGGCCAGATTCGGTTGGGCTGAGGTGGGATTTCACCTGAGGACAGGAGAAGCTGGGGCTGGAGAAGGCCTCTGTCTGGAACACTGGCTCCTTCTCTGATTTTAGGCCTCGGACCAGAGGTCACCTTCTTGACCCCTGAACACAGCAGCAGCCTCTGCCCTTTGCTCAGGCCCCCTTCCTAATTCCCAGTGGTGCCCCTACATTGTAAAGCGGAGCCAGGTGTCCGGCGGGGACACAGCAATGCTCAGTCGTTACTCCCCCAGGGAACCAAGAGAGTGACTTTGGGGCCTTTCTGACTCATGGGACCCCAGGATCCTCAGAGGGTGCCCCGTCTGTCATGCCTGCACTCGAGATCTTGCTCCTGGAGACAGAGTAGGACCCGGGCAGCCTGTGTCCTGCGGCAACATCCCCGGAAGCTTCCTTGCCCGGCACTGACGGTCTTGCTCATCACTTTGGTCTCCACGCTGCTGTGCCAATCACCAGCAAGCACCCATGGGTTCTCCTTTGCTCCTGCCCCATCAACAGGCCGGGGCAGCATCCCCCCCGGGACAGGCTGGGCGGGGTCATGAGGCTTCTCCCTGGGCCTCTGCAGATAACCCTTTACCTCCGCTCTGCAAAAGGGCTGACCCAGGCCCCCGGGTGTTCATGGCCGTTTGCAGCCTGAAACAGCATCCATGTTTGACCTTTGCGCTGGGAACATCCTGCTCACCCCGGGCCGGGAGAGTCAGACTCAGGTGGACAGGTCAGCCCTAGCCCCAGGGCTGTCGCCCCAAACCGGAGACAGACAAAGAAGCCAAGATGCACCTTCGACCAATCAGAACCCCCACTCGTGCCCTTCATGCCAACACACAGTTAAAAGCCGCTGTGAGTTTGAGGCATTTGCTCTTCTCTTGAGATCCAGCGGAGGGGGGGCACTGACCGGGCGGTGGCCATGACCTCAGCCTCGGGAAAGGGAACAGCCTCCTGCCCAGCAATGTGTGGGGGTCCCTGATGCGGAGGGACATACGGCTTCTCCCCCTGGTGCCCACAGTGCGGTGTGTACCTGCGGCAGTCCCCGCGTGTGCCAGCGCTGTCGGACCCCGTGTGAGCGCGGAGGGCGTTAATGCTCATTAAAGCAGCCCCTGGCCTCCCCCACGGAGGACGGGAGTGCCCATGCTGTCTACACCTGGCCGACGGCTGTTGTTAGTTTTGAGGGGTTGCTGCTTCTTGGTGGCACTGAGGCCACCCGTCTTCCGGAAAGGGATAAAAGAACCGTCTTGGTACTTTCTCAAGTCCCACACTCCATCCCTCGGGCAGCACCTAATGGCCTTCTGGGTGCTTTTCCCGAGGTGACACCTCATGTGGAAAGCCCCAGGTGGTCGCCTTCAGTGAACGTCTCCATGATGTCAGGCTTCAGGCAGGCGCACCGGCCCTCTGGCGCTCACGCGGGGCCTTTCCTGCCTTGGCCGGCCTCACCTCTCCGGTGGACAGGTGGACGGCAGGCCCTCTCCAGTCCCCTGTCCGGTGACCAGCCTGGGAGACCTTGGTGATAGCAGTGATGGGCTCCTGCCCACTCCCAGGATGGAGGGGTGACGGACTGTGGGGACGGGGGGAGGGGCAGACCGTGAGACGGAGTGGGGGACGGAGCGCGGGGAGGGAGGCCGAGGGACCACAGCCCTAAAGCATAGAGGTCTTGGCCAGACTTGTCCTCACTGTTCTGGGGACCCGAGCAGCTGTATGAAGCGGACTTGAGGGTGTCTGGAGCAGGACCCCGGCTCGGGACTCCCACCCTGCCTTTCGGGGGGCAGGGGGGCTTCACGGGGTCTATCCGCACCCCGCTCAGCTGGCGGGCGAGGCCACACCCCTGGTGAGAGCGTGTCCTGTGGTCACTGAACCAAAGCACCACAGCCTGGGGGGCGTTGACAGCAGACATTATTGTCCCTGTTCTGGAGGCCAGAAGTCCGAGGTCAAGGTGTGTTGGCAGGGTCAGTTCCTTCCGAGGGCCGTGGGGGAGAGTCTGCTCTAGGCCTCTCTCGGGGACGCGGGTGGCCGCCCATCTCGGGCGCTCCTTGGCTTGTAGAAGCCTCCCCCTGCTCTCTGCCTTCCCCTTGGCAGAGTTCCGTCTACCTGCGCATCCGTGCCCGGATTTCCCCCTTTTCATGCTCCCGTCCGCTTGCGAGTATGTCTGCTGAAGCCCACTTACAAATACAGTCCCATTCCAAGTGACGGTGTGTTCGGACCCCAACACAGCTTCTCGGGGGGACGCTTTCAGCCCGTCTGAGTGCGGAAGTCGAAACCGCGCGGGGAGCCCGGTGGGTACAGGCCGCAGGGCCCAGCCGGGCCTGGGTGCCGCTCAGCCGAGTGTGTCCTTCATAAACACTGACGCGCGCCTTACGAACTGGGATTCGTTTCATAAACAACAGTTTCTCTTTTGCAATCTATACCCACAGGTCCCATTGCCACTTTCCAGTGAGAGCGCAGCCCGTCAGTGGACAGCCGAGCGCGAAACTTTATCTTCAGTGTTTACTGTTAGGCCAGAATATTGCTCTGATTCCTCGGGGGTGATCCAGCGCTCCTGTGGGAAATATGTGACCTCATTTGCATTTTCTAATTGAATTGCTATCAGCTTTCCTGCAAGACTGCACAAAAAAAAGTTATTCCAGATTCCAACACGGCTGGTGTTACCCACAGAAAGGCTGCCTTTGAGTCGTTGCTAAGAGAGGAGAAGGAAAGGGGAAAACTTGCCAGATTTTTATGGTTCATCTCACTGGGGAGCCGTCAGTTTCGTCCAGCTCCATCAAGTCGCCAAAACACTGGGCCGGGAGGCTGCACTTGGAGAAACCTGGGCGCAAGGGAAATGGGACTCATGGAACTGGGAAATTAGGGGGTCCCTGCACGCTGCTCCTTGGGGGATTTGCTTCAAAGCTCCTTTTGGCAAGAGCTTCCTGGGACTTTCCATCTTGCACACTGCTCCCTTGGAAAGGGTGCTTTGTGTGTCTAGGACCTCCTGTCAGCTGCACCCCTGCTCACTGTGTCCCCATCTGAACTCCCACCCTCCTCAAACTCAGCCGGGACGCCCTCAGCATGCATTAAAAAAAAATCCCACCCAAAATTGATTTTGGGGGTGGGGTGGGGTGGGCTAAGGGTCATTTCACCTTTTTTCTTTAAGGACACCTCATTGGTCCAGCATCATTTACTGAAAAGACAGTCCTTCCTCCACGATCCTAGGTAGGGCTTGGCAAAGTTTTTGTTAAGGGGTCAGATAGTTAAGTAGTTTAGGCATTGAAGGCCGAGATGTGAAAGCGAGGATATTAATGTAGATACTTACACAACCACTTAAAAATATAGAAACCATTCTTAGCTTGCAGGCCATCAAAAGGTAGGTGGCAGGTCAGATCTGGCTGCGGGCTCTAGTGTGTGACCTTGGCCCCGGAGTGCTAATCTTATAAAAATCAAGTGCTTGCACCATGAGCCTTTGACAAGGTTTATCAGACTGGATATGTGAAGTGGGTGACTTCTGGTGTATAAAAGTTATACCTCCGTGAAGATGATTTTTAAGAAAAACATTAAATGTTTTTTCTGTGCTTGTCATTCTGCTCCATTGCCTGTCTGATCACCTTTGCTCCTAAACCACCTCATTTTAATTACTGTAGTTCAGTGGATCTCAAATGGGGGCGGTTTTGTCCCCGGGAGCATTTTGCAAAGACTGGAGAGAGCTTTGGTTGCAACAGGGGTGGTGGGGGTGGCACTGGCGTCTAGGGGTGGGGGCCGGGGATGTTGCTGGACCTCCTACAGCATGCAGGACAGCCTACCCCACCGTGGAGAATGATTCAGCCCAAACGCCAGCATGCCGAGGTCAAGAAACTGCTCTGGTTTGCTCATACGCCTCACCACTTCCCAAATACCAAGTCCCCCATCTTCATGTTGTGCTGGGCTATGCTTGGTCCTCTGCATTTTCATTTCAAAATTTAAAGTCATCTAGGGGCACCTGCTGGGTGGCTCAGCTGGTGAAGTGTCTGCCTTCAGCTCAGGTCATGATCTCAGGGTCCTGGGATCGAGTCCTGCATCGGGCTCCCTGCTCGGCGGAGAGTCTGCATGAGATTCTCTCTCCCTTTCCCTCTGTCCCACCGCCCCCCCTCAAATAAATAAATCTTTTAAAAAAATTTAAAGTCATCTGTCTGCCCTTCTTTAAACAAGCAAGCAAACAAAATATCCTGTGACTTTTGCTGGTATTGTGCTGTTGAGTCTACAGGGGCCTCTGGGGGGGAGCTGATGTCACTGTGGCACCAAGCTTCCTGAGTTAGGAGCAGGCACACTCCTCTGGTTTTCAAGGTCTTTAATTGTTCTCAGCAACATGTAAGGGTCTTGTGAAGGTTTCGTTAGATTTATTCCTGGTTGTATGATCCTCTTCAATGCAATTGTAACTGGCATCTGGTTCAAATGTCATTTTCTAACTATTTATTCCTGGTGCGCGGAGGTACAATTGTTCTCACACCCAGCGCTCTTGCTAACGAACCTCACTCACCCAGCCCCACAGAGTCTCTGCAGACTATTTCCGATTTTCTTTCTTTTTTTTTTTTTTAAAGATTTATTTATTTATTTGAGCGAGAAAGAGAGAGAGCACATGAGAGGGGGGAGGGTCAGAGGGAGAAGCAGGCTCCTCTCTGAGCAGGGAGCCCGACGTGGGACTTGATCCCGGGACTCCGGGATCATGACCTGAGCCGAAGGCAGTCGCTGAACCAACTGAGCCACCCAGGAGCCCTATTACCGATTTTCTACATCCATAATCCTGTAAGCTACACATATAGCCAGTTCTGTTTATTCAGATCTCTTTTTCTTGCCTGACCTTGCCGGCTTGAAGCTCTGGCAGGCGATGTAAGGACGTCCGGGTGCTATTTTGGACGTCAGGACAGGCTTCGACTATTCCCACGGCACACTGGCTGTGTGCTGTGTGCTGTGTGCCCGGGATGAGGTTAGGGACAGCCCCTTCTCTTCCTAATCTGCTGGATATTTCATCCTGAACGGAAGTTACATTTAACAATGGATATTCAGATGGTCATGCAATATCCGTCCTTTATTCTGTGTTGAGTTACACGTATTCATTTTCCAGTGTTGAAGCGATCTTTGGCTCTTGGAACAGACCAGGGCAGCCATGGTTTGTCCTTCGCAAACATGGGTGCGCTTGAGCTTGTTAGTATTTTGCTCAGGTGTTGTTTTCATCTTTTTACGAGCAGCCTGGCAAACAGCAACCCGCTTCCTCCTGCCCCTTCAGGGTTCTCGCTGGTTTTGACAAGACACCTCTTCGGGGCTCTGGACAAGTTTGGGGAGAACTTCAGCCCAGCCACAATGTGTGGGCATGGCCTCAGGACACAGGTCTGAATTTAAATTTGTTTGTAATAACAAAACAGCTCAGATTTTCTTCTCGAGTTAGTTTTGGTGAGTTGTACATTCCCGCAATGTTATCATTTCAGGTATGTTTCCATATGCGTTGGCATAAATGGTACATAGCACTCTGAAACCATCTGTGAGATTGGTCATGACGCCCTATTTTCATTCCTGATAAGGATTATTGGTGGTTTCCCTTCTTAGTCCGATCAGCTCGGGAGTTTAAAGAATCAGCTCTTGTCTGTGAATTCTATTATTTTGATTCCATTACCTTCTCCTCTTGGTTTTACTATTTCCTTCTTTCTACTTTGTTCCATTTTATTTCTTTCCCTAATTTCTTGAGATGAATGTGTAGCCTGCCGGTTTCCACCTTCCTTCCGTTCTTACGCATGTAAGGCTGCACACCCCAGTGGGGCGAGACCTTGGCTCCTCCCACCGGTTTCAGCGCTCAGTGCAAATTACTAAAATTTAGGACTCGTATATTTTTTTTTTAAAGATTTTATTTATTTGAGAGAGAGAGAATGAGAGATAGAGAGCACGAGAGGGAAGAGGGTCCGAGGGAGAAGCAGACTCCCTGCTGAGCAGGGAGCCCGATGTGGGACTCGATCCCGGGACTCCGGGATCATGACCTGAGCCGAAGGCAGTCGCTTAACCAACTGAGCCACCCAGGCGCCCCTAGGACTCGTATATTAACCGGGTGCCCAGCTCGCTTCTGATGAGAATTACATGCTATTTTCCCTGATGAGAATTACATGGTATTTCCCTACGGTTTCATTTTTTCCTCCATCATTACACTTTTTAGATTTGTCTTCTGTGAACTGTATATGGTTGGGGTTTTTCTTTGATCTGTCAATTTGTTTTCTTTTAATTACAAGAGCTCATCTATTTTCATTTATTATAATTAATATATACTTGCAAATCCACCATCTTTCTCAAAGAGAAACACAGAGCTCCTCTAGTCTTTCCTTCCGTTTTTTGGATTGGAAAATTTTAGTATTCTATTTTCCCCTCTATTATGTTAGAACTTAAACAATCCTATGACTCTTTTTTTTTTGTTTAAGAAAGTCTACTTTTTTGGGCTCCTTACTCAGGGGGGAGCCTGCTTCTCCCTCTCCCTTTACCCTACCCACTCATACTCTCCCTCCTGCTTACTCTATAAGTAAAATCTTTAAAAAAAGATTACTTGGTTGAAAATTCACATTGTTAACAGAGGAAAAGGACAAATTATATTATTTAAGGCACTTCTAAAAAAATATTGCCTAAATTTGCAGACTCGAAGACGTGAAAACATTTGAACAGGAAATGCACCCAGGAGGTGGGAGGGTTTAGCTCTCCTTTGCACGGTGCTGGTCATTATTAAGTTACCCGGTGAGAGCATAATGCATTCTCTGCAATCATGTTAGAGTTCTATGAGAATCCCACGGGAAAATGAGGATCTCTTATTATGACAGATATGTTTTTATCACTTGAGTACAAGGTCAGACACTACAGAGACTTTAGGTCACTCCTCAAGTTCAGATTTACTTCTGACCTGAAATGCTGCCTCCCTTGGCCAGGACTCCTTGTGCATCTTCAAGTGATGTGTCACTTGAAGTGACCGTGACCCTGTGCTGATTTTCCAAAACCTCATAACAGGGGTCTTTGTCTTATCCGAGTATTGTATTAATTCGATTTCCATCATCTTCCAGGACGATGCAAGTAGCCTGGACCCTCTGACTCCGTGCCCGCTTTCCCACCAGTCGTGTACCTTACGCCCCACGCAGCGTCTCGTCCACCCTGCTCATGGCTATTTGCATCTACTTAATCTTTTCATGGCTTTTCATTCTGGGCTTTTGTCTCCAAGCGTCCTGTTTCTGCCTGAAGAACACAACCTGTGGCAGAGTCTCTTGGGGCACTTCCTGAAGGGGACTTTTACTGGGTAACAGAATCCTGTGTCTGTCACCATCCGCTGCCTTCCGGCCCCCATCGTCCCCGCGAGAAGCCAGCTCCCGTGTCACTGCTGTGCCTTCCCTGGACCTGGGTTCTGTTTGCTTCCAGTGACTTTGGTTTTCAGACGTTTTACCATAAAATGCCTGTTGTGGACTGAATGAGTGTGTCCCCCAATTCCTACGCTGGAACCTAATCCTCAGGGTGATGGTGTCAGGAGGTGTGGCCTCCAGGGGGTGATTAGGATCAGAGGAGGTCATGCGGGTGGAGCTCCTGAGATGGGACTGGTGCCCATTAGTGACTCTCTTCTGTCCGCTCGCTGTTGGGTGAGGATACAAGGCATCTGAGGGAGGAGGCAGGAGGCCCTCCTGGGGACCTGACCATGCCGCCATCCTGATGGCAGGGCTCCAGCCTCCAGAACCTCGAGGAATACATGTCTATTGTTCACAAACCACCCAGCCTACGGTGCGTCCTTCCAGCAGCCTGAATGGACGAAGACCATGCCTGAGTGCAACGTTCTTCATATTACCCCACGTAGAACTCACGGGGCATGTTGAAGCAATGCCTGGACGTTTGCTGCCCTTATCTTCTCAAATGTTATTTCTGCTCCATTTTATCCCCCGCCTCATATTCCAAACACACACCTGCTGGGACTTCTTGCTACTTCTCTAGTGCCTCTTACTCTTCCTTCTGTCTTCCTTCTGTTTACCTCTTGGTGATTTAGCCTGAGTATTTCTTCTGACATTTTCTGCTTCACTAACTCTCTCTTCAGCTGCGTCTAATCTGCAGATATAGCTACCCAGTGAGCTTTTTCTTTGTTTGTTATATTTTTCGGTCTTAAATTGACCGATTCTTTTTTATTCTTCTAATTCTCTGTCAAAATCTTGTCTTCAATGTGCTTGAAACCATAAGCATAGATATTATAATATCTTTGTCTGGTAACTCTGTTATCTGGAGCCACTGTGGGTCTTGTCCCATCTGCACTGGGTGCCCAGTCATTTTCAGCCACGTGCTAGACATTGTATATAAGAGAAGACGGGTATAATTTGAGGCCCAGTGAGATACCTTCCACCAGAGAAGATTTACATTTGATTCTGACAGGTGGTTAGGGACATCAGCAATAGGGCATCACCTTAATCCATTTATAGAGAGTGACATTATTCAAAGCTTGGCATCGGTCTCTGTAAGGACATACCAACTAAGTGACTCAGTGTCTCACACAGACCCTCCCTCCTGCCCCCAGGAACCACCCTGGGCAGGGTCCAGTGGCTGCAATAGGCACAGGACACTGAGGGTTGGGGCCATGCTAATGACAGCAGTAAGAGCTGCATCTTTGTGGCAGGGCTCTTGTGAGTTTGCAATCTGTAGGACATGTGTAATCTCATATAATACTTGTGACAACCCTATTGTTATCTCATTTTCCAGATCAGTAAATCTTAGTGAGGTCATGTGACTTATCCCAAAGCATCAGCCAGTAAATTGGAGAAGACTTGACTTAAACCATAACCCAGGGCAGCCAGGCTCCTTTATGAAGCTGGGCTCAGCCATACCTAGAAAGTCAGTTTCACTCCTTTCCAGAACACTGATTCTCCAATGCAGGAAAGGGGCCGCAGTCACATGGCTCAGCGTCCCTCTCTGTAAAGTGGGGACAATGACAGGAGCCACTTCCAGATGTTCTGAGGGTCAGAGGAGTGGATGTCTAGGGTAGGGTCCTAAAAAGTCAGGACAAGGAACTTTGGGTTTGAAAGTGAGAAGAAACAGGGAGCCATCAGGTGACGTGAAACAAATAGAGAAGGGCTGGTTGGGTGGGCTGTAGAGACCCTGCCCACTTTTCATACATGCAGGGGTGTGGCCCCACGGCACCCGGCAGCTGGACTCACTGGGATGGCTGAGCCTTGGACGTGGATTCGCTGTCTCCCTTTTTGCCCCTTGGGTGCTGGTTGGGCCAGCCTGACATGGGGCTGCGGGGGCACCCGAACTCAGGACTGTCTAATTGCAATCACCTTCCGAGAGGATCAGGGGATTAACTGCATCAGAAATTGCTTCATTAACATGCCTAACAAAAGGTGTCATTATGTTTTCAATTAGTGCCTTTTATCTGAGGACTTCCACAGGCTTTAAGGACCTCCATCCTCTGTTCACAGGCCCGTAGCTTCTGCATTGCAATCAGGGATATAGACCTCAACACTGCCGGCACTGGCCGCAGGCCCCTGGCCCCACGCCTGGAGGGAAGGGCCTCTCACGCGGGCTGCGTCCCCGGGCTCTCACTGCCTTCTCACGAGCACGTGGCTCGTCATCACCACTCAGGAAAGAATGGAAGCCGCATCCGTCTGTCTTAGGGTATTTAGCATCCACACGGGGAGGCTCGCAACTTGCTGGGGCTCTGCTGTTAGACACGGTTCAACATACCCACGAGGGCACTCGACGTCCTTCCCGGGTGGATCAGCTCATGACGAGGGGAAAGCTACCCACCAGAGTCACCGCTTTCTCTTATCTAACCTAAACCACCTCTACTTTGTTTACAAACAAGACGAAACAAAACACAGATCCCTGTTTTCCCAAAGACCTGCCTTATAAGATGTTCCATGAAGAGGGTTCCCTGATCAGTAGGCTTGGGAAACTTGCAGTCTGCTTGCCCCCGTGGTTCATGAAACACACTAATCGTGTGAGGCTCTCGGTACATCTACAGAAAGAATCTGATCAACGTGCTTTAACCCTTTACTTCCCAGGGCTCGTTCCTGAGGGGATGCCCGGGTTGAAGGCATGGCTTCCAGCTGTCTGTTCTCTGTTGCTGACGCGAAGCACCCGGCATCACAGTAATTCTGATGGTCCCCGAGGCCCCCGTCAGCTGTGAGGGTTTCAGCACATGGGCTGACCCCTGGGCACTGAGCAGCTGGGAGCTATCACAGGGGCCAACCCGGCTGGAACTTCCCTGCTAACCCGCCAGCCCATGCCTGAGGCCAAAGCTGCACGCAGGAGAGGCTACAGAATGTCGGGTGCCCAGCGAGAAATGGGAAAGGGCAATTATGACCGTCAAGGGGGTGAGAGCCGTGCATTACAGCGGGCGTGCGGCCCGTGCATCCGTCCGCGATGCAGACGTCCCTCGGGAAGGTGGCAGGTCAGAGGGTCCTCTGGGGCCTGCTCAGCCCGCTGAGGTGTCCCACCCCTGGGGAGCCTCTGCAGAGGGAGGAAGGACGCTTGCTCCCCAAGCTCCGCGTGTGGTCACATCTCACCTTGTGTGCGGAGTGGGCGAACGAGGGCTGGGCCACCAGCAGGCGCACCACGGCGTCCCATCGCTCGGCTGTCTGGCGGTCCCACGCGGTCACGGTGAACGCCACCTGCTCGGAGGGGATCCGCAACTCCCGCGTGGCAAAGACCGTCCCGTCCGCCTCCACTTTGAAGTCCAGGCTGTTGGTCTCATACCACGTCCCCTTGGTCCCCAAACAGCTGCTGAACGTGACTGCAAGTGGAAAGGAAGGACAGAGTCAGGACCGGCCCGGCCGGTGAAAGGGTGGCTCAGACGCTCACGTGGTTGCTTTTCAGCCACGGGTTCTCGGTCTCCGAAGGAGCAACACGGGGAAAATAATGATTAACTGATTTTTCGACCTTCAGCTATTGTGTTTTATCTCTCCCGCTCCGGGAATTAGCTATCGGCCTTTGCGGAAGGACATAAAACAGCAAAGGGTGCGCTGTTCTCCTCTCTAACCCGTGGCTGGCTGCTCTCCGTCTGCACATCCACCTCCCCGTCTGTATCCCCGGGTCTGTGAGTGACGCCATGGAGGTGCCCGCCTGAGAACGGCCCACTCGGCTGTCCCCCCACTCAGCCCCCGCAAACTTCGTGCCACCAGCTTTTGCTCGAAAGCCCCCACAGATCTGTGTTTCCACCCCAAGAGGGCCAAGTGCGGGGAAGGAGCCGGGGGAGGCGGTGTTCTGACTGGGGCTCGAATCTGCTGTGTTCTCTGGTGCATTTTACCACTCAGGGACCCAACCTGACCCCCACGGACTCGGTCAGGGCGGGCTGGGCGGGACTGGGGGCGGCCAGGGCCTTCAGCGGCGGGGACACGGGGCAGTGGAGGCAGCCGGTTTCCTGATGCCGTGGCGCATAGCTTTGCTCCCCGCACGGGAATTCGGCACCGCGTCTCCAGCCCCTCCCAGTGACTCCGTTGTCCCGCCACCCGTAACTCCTGGGCCGGGAAGGACATCTCGGGAGCCGCGCGTTCACCGGGACCACATCAGTGCGTTTGCAGCTGTCGCCAATGCCACGCTAAATGAGGGGGCACCAACAGCTGGTGTCACATTCCACTGATAGAAATGATGGGTCAAGTTACCTAGTATTTATAAAAGTGTGGGTATCTCAGCAATTACAGTGGGAGGATTGCTTTTTTAAGCAATTTCACTGTCACAGCCTCCATGATTTGATTACTATTTATCCCAGAAACTAAAAAAAGCGCTTCGCTGTTACATTTGATAAAGCGTTTTTCCCGTGTTCACCTTTTATTGTTGCTTGCCTTGAAATAATAAATGACATGTATGTTCCCATATCTCGCATACTTCACCGCAGATGTCTCCTCGTTACCTCCCACTCATGGGTTTGGTGTAAAAATGTTTTCAAATGTGACAATGCCAGGCATTTCTGCCCCGTCCGGCCCGAGAGGGCGGGAGTCGGGCCCCCCCCGGGGTGCACAGACCCGGTCCTTGGATGCTGAGGGCAACCGGGGCTCGGGTGGGTCGTGGCTCTGTGGAAATCCATCCCCCAGTGACGATGAGGGAATAATTGCATTTCCTTTCAATTGACAAGAAAATCCCACACTGTTCTCACAGTACCACTTGCCTCGACGGTAAGCAAATTAAAATCAACAACGAACTGAGCGGATCAATCATTCCTGACACCCAATTGTCACGGACAAAGATAAACATGACGGTTCTAAACATTTTGGGCTATCTTTGGGAGATGAGCCCAAAATACATAAATAAGCTCCTTTGTTGTCTACACGCGAATTTCTAGTAACACTAACAGCCTTGGACAGCAGCGGGAGGGCTTGCATTTCGTCAAGATTAGATGTCGACACCATTGTATTTAAAACAAAGTTGCAGAGTTTGGGTGATGTCTAGGGAAGCAAAGGTGTGGCCCCTGCGGGAAATTTGGAGCCCGGTGCCCCAGGACCCTTCAGACGACGCACGTCCCAGGGGCAGGGAGACACCAAAGATGTGCTGTGACGTGCAACGCGCAGTAGTCAAGCCCACGGGATAAAACCAGCGCTTCCCCACGGGGGTGTTCACGAGATCTTGGGGGGCTTTAAAAGTCGACGTCTTTCCAGCCTGTCTGACAGGGACTGGCCAGTTTCGCCAGAGCAGAGCTGTGGGTCTTGGGGAGGCCGCCTCTTCCCTTGGGGACCCTTATGGGCACATGGAAGAGGCTGGCCGCAGCCACTGGTCACTGGGCTTGCTCTCGGGAAGGGGTCGCCCCGACTAACACGGTGCTCATGTGGGAAGGGGCACAGATGGGCACCGGGCCCTGCAGCCTGGATCCCCTGCCACCCCAGCATGCAGGCCCGGGCACCGCATGGGGCTTCCCCCTGCAGAGCTCAGAGTTCTGGAAAGCCAGCTCCATGTGGCCCAGAACACCTCCTTCTCCTGTCCACTCTTAGGGCCAGGGTGCCGCCGCTGGGCACCACGTGCCCTCGAGCTCCTGTGCAGGCCAGGCCTGTGTGGTTTCTAGACTGGCTTGGGGCAGCACTCAGGGCAGCCAAGCTTTGGGACTAAGCTCTGTGTGACGGTGGGTGTGGTCAGGAGCCTGTGGGTTTCTGGCAGGGTCGGCCCCGCTCACTGGGAAGCAGCTGGACCCCAGGGCTACACCAGCCCTGCTCACTGGCCCTCACAGTGCACCACCCATCCCATTCTGTCTGGAATTCTCTCTTTCTGCTCCTTGCCCGTGTCCGCCTGGACTGCCAAGCATGTGAGGGCAGGGCTGCTGTCCTGGCTTCCCGCTGTGTCCCTGGGGCCGAGGACCGTGCTGGCATGAAAGGAGGCGAGGCCTCCCCACAACGCACCCCTGCCCCTCCTGCCCCCCCGGCCTTGAAGGGACGGCTGGGGTCGGCCCAGAAATGCCACACGCCACCGCGAGGGCACCCTCTCCCTCAGCCCTGGGGAGGATGGCGGGGTCTGCAGGAACCACGGTGAGGCGGGAAGACACCTCTGGTCCAGCTGAATGTAGACGGTCCCCGTGGGAAAGAGCCCCCCAAGGCTGCTGCCACCAGCATCCCAGGCCGCAAGGGTGAGCAGCCCAATATTAACATGTTCAGTCAATACTTTCCTCCATGTATTGGTTTTTGATCTCATCTCTCCTTTAGTTTTCAGAAAAAAAAAATTAAAGTCCCATGAGATTCTAGAAGAAACATTTCCCTCGATGTTTCAGATGAAACCAGCAAATGCGGAGAAGCTCCTGCTCTGATTAGATTCAGGTTGTGCACCTACCTTGCCTCGACCGGGGGCTCTCCGGGAGCAGACCCGCCTCCCAGGCGCCGGCGCTCCGCTAGGCACAGCTGGCGGGTGGCGTCCTCATTCTGCGGGCGAGGAAACTGAGTCCCAGAGACACTGCACCTTCTTAGAGCCGGCAAGAGCCGGAGGTGGGGTGCTGCAGGCTCCCCGACACCATGCTGAGCTGGCAGGGGGACGTTCTCTCTTTTTTTTTTTTTTTTACGATTTTATTTATTTATTTTAGAGAAAGAAAGACAGAGAGCACGAGTCGGGGGGCAGAGGGAGAGGAAGAGAATCCCAAGCGGACTCCATGCTGAGGGTGGAGGCTGACGCAGGGCTGGATCCCAGGACCCTGCAATCGTGACCTGAGCGGAAACCATGAGTCAGATGCTCAACCGACTGCGCCACCCAGATGTCCCCAGGGAGACAGACTCTCCTTCGTCCGGCTCTGTGCACACCTCGGTCCTCGAGAGGGAACTTTGTGCCGGCGTTTGGGGAAACAGGTCCTGGGTGGTACCTGCGCCTGGTCACCGAGGCTGCAGCGCCCCAGGGCCCAGTGAGTCGGGCAGGCCGTCGGCAGGCCGTCAGCAGCCCCAGCCCCTCCGGGACGCCGGCCGCAGCACCACCCGTGAGGGGCAAGTCACTTTGTGGGGGAAGGCGCCCCCCCTACCCCGGGCTCCACCGAAGGAGGCTTGCCTGGGAGCTGCCTCCGTGCCCTGGGCCACAACGCGGGATCGAAGCGCTCCTGCTACACGCGGCTCCCTGCGGCTTGCTAATTACTTCCATTAGTTTTAAACAAACTTGACGAGAGACAGGAGTCCTGAGAGACATGAAATCCAATCATCTAAGTACACACGGCCACGGCCCTGCTGCCTCTGTTTCTCGGCCGTGGTGGCTGCACAGCCGGCGCTGGGGAGGCCCGAGAGTGGGCCCTGTGGGCAGGACTTGTGCCATCTGCCCGCCTGAGGACCGGCCCCGGGCCGGTGGGGAGGCGAGCTCCTGGCCACGCCCGGTCTGGCAAACACCGGTGATGGCCGATGCCACCGCCCCGTCCCGGCCCGCGTGTGCCGTGGGGTGGGTGTGCACTGCAGCCATGCCCATGCCGGCCCAGGACCCTCTGGGGTATGGCCTGAACCCAGCTCTGTGCTTGACCAGCAGTGGCCTCTCCGAGCATCTGTCTCTGTCCCTGCCGTGGCCAGGACGAGCCTTGCCCGGCGCGGGACAGACAGGCAAATGCCAGCTTGTCTGACACTGTAGACAGGATGCACGTTACCCTTTAGACTGAGGAGGAGATAGGCCCAGGGGAGCAACGGCTCTTGGCCAAGGTCACACGGGGTCATTCATTCCACAAACATGCGCAAACACGGTGTCCGCATCAGCGGCTCTAAAGGCTACTCAGGACGCACCAGGGAAACACGAGTGCCCGGAGCAGCCCTGGCTGGACACCCGGGAAGGCCAAGCACCCCAACATGCGAGGATTTCAGGATTTCACTCCTGCAGCCGACTCTCGGCTCCCCGTCCCTCCCCAGGAGGTCCATAAAGCCACGCGGAGTCTGATCGGCATTCCGGACTGGTCGCCCTCCAGCAGGGACGCTGCTGCTGGTCCAGATAAGGGGCAGGGGTGCACCTGCCCAGCCATCTGTCACGGACGCGGGTCTCCTCTGCGCTGTATACGTGTTAGTCTCCGCCATCCGGGTGTCCTGGCTGATGCCCACTCAGGGGGCCTATTTAAGTGGTTGGACTTTCCGTGGCCTCCCCTGCCCCAGGGTGGCCCCCTGTCTGCTCCGTCTCCCAGGACCCATGTGGATTCTGCTCCCCCATGAGGGGGCTCTGCCCTGTGGTAGAGGGGACTCCGCACACACAGAGCCCACCCAGGTGGGAGCCTCACTCACTCCCATTTACAGACAGGATTCGCTCATGGAGATGTGACAGTCAGCAAAAGCCAAACACAGTCACTGCCAGGGAGGGGTTGGAATGTGGGGCAGAAATTAACCAAGCTGTTACATCAGAGAGGCAAGGCTCCCGAGGGAGGCACGCCGGTGGAGCAGGAGCCAGGTCCTGGGAGAGCCTGACTCAGACTTGGCGGGGCAGGGAGGAGAGCTTCCTCTAAGACCCGAGGGATGAGAGCCCTCCTCTGAGGCTTGGGCCGGCCACACGGACAGCATGTGCAGAGGTCCTGTGGCAGAGGCATTTCAGGGTCTCAAGGACCTGAGAACTAGCGTGACTGCAGCAGGGGCTGCTGCTGGTGACCAGAAGGTAAACAAGCAGGCAGAGGCCAGCCACATGCTCCGAGGGACAGGCTGAGGGAGGGGCCTCTCCGATCTGCTGCCCTGGACACCCCCCTCGGTAATCCAGGTAATCCCTGCCTGCCTGGAGCTCTCCCTCGGGGCGGCGGGGCGGGGGGGCGGAAGGGCCACCCGGCACTCAGCAGCCTCTGGGACTGAGGAAGGGTCCTGAGTGGATAGGACACCACTTTCTGGGGCCAGTGTTAAGAGAGGGGCATGACCTTTTCTGGCCATAGGAGCAGCCCAGTGAGCAGAGTTGGGAGCCCACCCTTGCGACTTCAGAGGCATGTCCTCAAAATCTAGCGACAAAGTGGATCACCGGACCCTGAGCAGAAGGCTCCAGCACCCACCACAGGCCCGTCTGCTGGGGACACAGAACTTCAAGCACCAGGAACAGAAGGAAGGGGAACAGGTCAAGGGACGTGGGTGAGGGTCCCTCCAGCAGGGACACACGAACTGGGGGCCTGGGCAGGGGCGTGTCCAGGGCGTTGGGAGACGAGGTCGTCCCCAGGAACCTTAGGACCTGGTCCTGGCGCCCCCGAGGGGCCTCTCATGGGGCATCCATCCAGCTTGGCTGCAGGCCCTGACGGCATCTCCCTAAATGCCCTGCTGCCTGTGAGGCCACCTGGTGACCGTCCCCACTGCCCACGCCCACGGGAGGGGTGCTGCCAGCAGAGTCGGAGGGCGGACGGGTGGGGGCTGGGGGAGGAGGCCGGGAGCGGCCGCTGACGGGAATGGGGTCTCCTGCGGAGTGACAAGACGTTTAGGAACCACATAGAAATGACCGCTCAAGATCGTGAACATACCGAATGCCACTGAACTGTTCACTTTGAAATGGGGAAATTTACGGCATGTGAATTCTGTGTCCCTGAAAGCCAGTTTCTGGGGCTCCCTGAGTCCCCAGGTCCTGGCTGAAGGACTGACAGGGGAGGGCCCTCCCTGGAAGGGCCTGTTCCTCTCCCCCCGGAGGCCTCAGGACCAGCCCTCGCCCCCCGCCCTCTCCCTCCCTGGGCCCGTCTCTCACCTCCCCTGTCCCATGCACAGACCAGAGTGCTCACGGTGGGGGATGGGGACAGACGCGCTGACCTCGCGGAGGAAGGTGCCTGATCTCATGGCCGCGTATAAGGTGCAGAAACCCGGGGTCCTAAGTGAGGGGCAGGGAGGGCACGCGGGCGTTCAGGGACGCTTCATGAAGCAGGCCACATCCGAGCTCGAACTCCGGAAGCTACCAGCACGGTTGCCTAAGATCTGAGTGAACCGCGTGTGTCCGTGTGCGGGAACGCTGCGTGGCTCCCAGGGCTTTCCAGCATTTCCCAGCAGTGCCCCAAACCCACGGAATGCCACGACGGGAAGGCACCATGAAAATGAACTGCCCCAGCCCCCCGCTGCATTGAGAAGTGAACCGAACTCGTTGGAAGACAATTAATTACATTCTGGGATGCATTCATTTATTTGAGTAATTCCACGAGCCCTTACTGACGCCCCGCAACGCGCCACCCTTCTCCCTCCGGGCCCCAGGCACTTTTACTATTTCGTGAATTGATGCCCCAAATGCAAAGCACGCAGCAAGCCTGACGCTGGTACGTTTTTCTTAGAATTTCGTGCATTCATAATATTTGTAGCTGGTGCGAATCTCACATGTGAAAACTGTCTTTTCCAAGTGCTGGGATCTGTGGCTCAGGGTCCGGGCTCCGGCCAGTTCTGAAATCTGAAGATCATGAGGATTTGATGCTCACTGTGTGTGGCTGCTTTCATTTTTCCAGGATGGAGCCAAAATCTTGCTTAAAAACTCATCCCCTCCTCTGCCCTGGCCTTGCTGGCTCATTGCTGGCTCTCAGCAGATGTGTGCAGCCCTGCTCATCCACGGCGTGTGCAGGAGAAGGTTGCCCATGAGAAGAAACACGGCGGCCCCCTCCCTGAGAGGCTTGACGTTTAACCCTTTACCCCCATCACTTTTAATTGCTCGCTAGTGAGAAGAGAGGTGGGTGCTGGTGTGCTGGGACCGGTGAGCGGGGGGCGCGGACCCGCTTCCTCACTGGCAGCAGCATGCCTGACATTTACAGGGGCGGTGGCTGTGTCTCCTACTGGAAATTGCACTGTGGTTATGAAACATGCCTTTTTATTATTTTTCTTGTTAGGTGAACTGAGAAAGATCAAATGAGCCAGAGGTGAGCTTGCAGCTGGGACTGTGCTGAGGATAAGTTCACCCAACAGAGTCTGCCTGCCTGCCTTCCTTCCTCCCCCTCCCCCCGCGCCCCCCCCCCCAACCCTGCCCGCTGACGTCGATCTCCTCCCTGTTGGCCGAATGCTCCAAGCACCAGGCCTTGCCTGGAACACCCTTCACCACCGTGTGCACCTCCTCCGAGGAGCCTTCCAGCATTCATCTCAGCTGCTGACCCCTCTCTCTTGGAGCTTATTCACTCCCAGGGCTTCCTGGGGGCAGGGGTGGGGCGATGGGCGGCAGTCTGCCCCGTTCGCCCTGGACATGTTTAGAGTTTGCGGGGCCAGGTGTTAATAAAAAGCAGACCGAGGTTTGGTGGGTTTTACTAACGTGGGCCAGGCATGTTGGCAGTGCTCGAGCGGGACCCTCTCAGGAGGGGCTGGCTCACAGGCCTCAGGTCTGCTGCTCCAAAGGCACAGGCACCGCCCGGAAACCTCGGGCAACTGGGACCCTGGCGTGTCCTTCCAGGCTGTTCCTGGCCTGTGTGTTTAAACACAGACATGCGGCTCTACGCATGCCTTTTTCTCCACGTGGTCTCCTGTTGGACCTCTGCCCATGGGCACAGCAGACCAGCATTCCCGCTTGTGGGGTGCAGAGAAGGCCGGGCCGTGGGGACTGCACAGCCAGCCCTGACGACTGGGGAAGGGGCTGCCCCACCAGGCTGGGGCCCCGGGAGCGGTCGGCCTGAGCGGGGCCACCTGCAGACGTGCCCGGACCTTTCGAAGGTGCCTCTGGGGCCAGGACGGAGCGCGGGGACTCGTGGCTGGTTGCGTCTTCCTCCGCTCTCACTCTGCTCGGTGCCCATTCCCAAAGGAGCCATATGTTTAGAAACCTTGGAAAAGTGTCATTTCCAGCAACGTGCGGGTGAACCTGCTGACCCTCTGCAGAGCAGGACGCCTCGTGCCAAGCCCCACACTCCGCAAGTGAGGAAGAGGGGTAGGCAGGCCCCCCGTGCAGACGGCTAGTGCACATCACGCAGGAGGATGAGCCCTGGAGGCGGACGCGGGAGCGAGGTGTTCATGCGCCAGATCGTGCTCCTGGTGCTGCAGATGAGTGCTGGCGGGGTCCGAGGCTGCCCTCCACAAGGACCAGGACAGCCTGCCCCGTGGACAATACGTCCACAAGATGAACATCGTCAGGATTTCAACTGGGCCTTTTAAACTTTAAATTGATGTGCTTTCAAACCAAAGAAGACCCTTCCTGCCCGGCCTGAAGCTGCCCTGGCCCTTTGGCCATCAGAGTTCCCAGCCCCCACCTGGGGCACACATGTTGTCCCGTTGGAACCGCCCCACGCCTGGCTCTGTTTGTAAGGTTCTGACAAGAACCGGAGCCTCCTCTGCGAACCTCGGACCACGGACACGGGCCCCAGACAGGAGGAGTCTGGTCCCTCGCCTCCACACCCGCAGCGGCGGGACACACAGCTGAGCTAATTCATTTTAGATTGGTTCAGTGCGTTCTTCATGTCTGAGCATGAATAATAACACCCAAGCTTGTTCTGTGCAGAGCGTGCACGCGCATCTGCCTCCCAGCAGCGCCTCACCGTCTCCAACGTCCTAGGAGAGAGTGGGGTGCATGCTCCGGCTCGTCTCCCTGCTCACGGTCCGCGGCTCAGCCACCCAGGCCTGTTTCTCCGCACGACGTAGAGCGCCCCTTACCTCCGCGCTCTGCACAGGGATGCTCTCTCCTGCCCAGCGCCGGCCACCCTTCCAGCCCCCGTCCCTGCAGCTCGTTGGCCGCCGTCCTTTATGTCCCCAAGGCTGCCGCCCTGCTTGCTTCATCGTGGCTCCAGCCACCACCGCCAGTCTGCAAGCTTGAGCCTCCCCGCGACCTCCAGCACCTACCCCCGGGGTCGCCCGGCACCCGGTGGGTGCCTGGGAGAAATGCACACGTTCCGTTTCCCTTGACTTCAAACATGAGTATTCAGTGAACTGAGGAGCCATGAGATGACTCGGGGGAAACTCAGATGCAGATCACTACGTGGACGAAGCCCACTGAAGAGGCCACACGCTGCGGGACCCCAACGCTACGGCGTTCTGGAAAAGGCACAGCTCAGGGGACAGCGGAAGAAGCCAGCGCTCTGCCAGGGGCTTGGGGGCAGGGGGGAGGGTGGAGCACGGAGGACTTCCAGGGCAGAGAAAATACTCTGTGTGATGCTATAATGGTGGATTCATGTCACTCTGCATTTGTCCAAATCCACGGAAAATGCAACATTAGGAGTGACTCTAATACAAACTACGGGCTTCAGTTACTAATCATCCATCAGCACTGTCTCATCGGCTGTAACAACATCCCACACTAGTGCAAGGTGTGAATGGGGGGGGGGAGCCGTGCAGGGGAGGGCGGTGTATGGGAACTCCCTGAACTTCCTGCTCTATTTTCCCATAAACCTAAAATTGCCTTAAAAAAAGTCTATTAAAAAATGGATATTCACTATCTGTTAGACATTCCTTTTCCAGAGAAAACACACAGTCTCAGAAATGTTAAAAATCCCATTTGAAAGCAAAACACTGAAACCTCTCTCATGTCATTTCATTTATGGCAGGGTGCATAAAACCTGCTTCTCCCTCCGGGTTTCTTCCTAATCAACTGAATGCCATGCTCGAACCATCACTGACGTCATTTCTCCGAGGACATTCTTCCTGTCCGAGAAACATCAGTCGAGGTGGCAACAAACCTGTGCCCTCATCTGAGTGACCCGTGTCCTCTGGCACACCCCTAAGCCCCACTGTTGCCTTGATAGACTCTTGGCGACCTTAATTAATATTTATGGTGCTGCATGGAATCTGGAGGCCCCGCCGGGAGGAGCGGCGTCTTGGTGACTCCAGCGGCGTGCGTGTGCGGACCCCACCAGGGACCCGGGGCATGAGACAAGTCCGGGACCAGTCCTGGGCTCCCGCTCGGAGCGCGAGTTCTCTAGGTTCTGGTAGTAATTAACAGTGCTTTGTTGGAGAAAACAAAGGCGTGGGTGCGTGGGAGATGCGGACACGGGGTGGCGGGGAAAGATTCGGGATCCAAAGAGGGCTGTTTATGGCACAATTCTTTCCCAAGCAGCAGTCAAAACCGCCGTCTGAGCTCCTCATTAGTAAACCCCAGAGATGCCCCATCAGAACGGAGCGTGGAGACTCTTAATTGGGTGACATCTCCAATGAAACCCGCCCTTCCACGCTGGCAGGGGCGCGAGCAGGACCTGATGGAAGCAATCCAGCCAGGCTGGGGGCGCGACAGGGCCCCGTTAAAACACGCCACAGGCCGCCGCTGGAGGACGCCGTCCTTCATGGCCTTGACTGCTGGTCGTTCCCACGCTGGAAAGGAGGGCTGGGGAGGGACGTGCTTCCCAGAGAGAGACCAGGGCACGGGTTCCACCCAGGGTCCCGGAGGGAGGGAGGGCCATTTGGTGCAAATCTCCATGTGCAGGAATGTGGGAGTCATCCTAACAGCCACAGATGTTGGGGGTGTGGTCCAGGATACGGGGCTCCTTGAGAATCCTGGGGGGGCGGGCATCCCTGTTGGACCCCTGCCTTCTCATCCAAGGTTCTGGGAGTCCATCTGATTCTTTGGAGAAATAGGGGTGATTTTTTGACTATTAAGAAAAGAAGGCTATGTTTTTATTGAATATCTGAAACTAACATTTCATGAACTATCGTGAATGAACATTTTGTGAATTTTTTTCTTCCTTTCATTCATTCAGTCTCGACCCGCTTGTCCACTCAGGTGTCCTGCCAGGCACTAGGAGCACATTCCCTTGCTGAACCCTCGGGAACCCTGTGATTGCTGTTTTCCAGAAGAGCGAGCTGAAGACACAGAGTTTCACTGACCCCCCCCCCGAGGTCCCCGGCCAGCGAGTGGCAGAGTTGGTGTGGACGGGGGCTCCTGGCTTTGCTGCTTCCTGACCCCCAGGCCCCCTTCCCTCTGTTCCAGAGCTGACCGTGGTCGTCCCCGAGTGACAGAACCAGGTGGAGGAAGGGTTACCTGGTTCCCCAGGAGATAGGATATTCTACCCTACCTCTCTTCCACTGTCTCGCTATGATGAGCTCCACGTGAGAAAACCACACACAGGTGTCCATTCACAGACGGACGATGGACGGCTTGCCCTCCCACCCCCCACCCTGTGATGGATGGCTCGTTCCCCACAACGGACGGCTCGCCCCCAACAACGGATGGCTCACCCCTGATGCTGAACGGCTTGCCCCCTGATGATGGATGGCTTGCGCCCTACTATGGACGGCTCGCCACCCCCTCTGACGACACATGGCTCGTCCCCCCGCCCTGAGATGGACGGCTGGACCCTGATGCTGGACGGTTCGCCCCCTCCCCCGGAAGACAGACGGCTCGCCCCTGATGATGAACGATTCGTCCCCCGGAAGACAGATGGCTCGCCCCCCCACGATGGACGGCTGACCCTGATGCTGGGAGCGGGCAGCCGGGCCCCACACTTGCCGGTGGCTGTGGGAACAAGCGGGTCTCCTGTTTCATGAGCGCCCCTTGGGCAGGGCCCGGGCCGGGCTCCTGTCACACGGCGAATGCCGCCCACGGGCGGGGGTGCCGGAGGAAGGTGCTGGAGCCGACAGCCAGGGCTCGGGAGAGCCGGGCCTGGGGTGCCCTTTCCAGCCCAGGAAACAGGACCAGCTGTTTTTAGAGCCACAGCCTCCCTCTCATCAGCGTCTTCAGGTCAGGACCGAGCTAATGAAATCATTCGTAATTAAGGCCCAGGTAGAGAGATGGCCCCCTTTCTGTCCCCAGAGGCCACGTCCCCCTCCCCCCACCCACCACGTCTGCTGTGCAGGGGTGGGGGGAGCAATTCCCACGGGCACCCAGTCCTGCTTATGATTTTACTCCGTTTGGGGCTGTTTTTTAGAAGCATCCCTGCTCTGGCTGACTCACCCACTCTCAATTTCTTCTCACAGCTCCCACCGAGCTGTTCCAGACACTGGAGGCGGTCGTGGTATTTGAGGCCCTGGGAAGGTTTGGGACGGTGCCCCCGATGACCCGCCAAGAGGAGCTGGAATCCAGAGGGAGCCCCGGCTCTGAGTGTGGGATCGGCGTCCTGCCTCCTCCCTGCCCTGGACCCTGGGAAGGGCTGTGGCCACCATGGCCCCATGTGGGCTCAGCATCCGGCAGAGGAAGGAGCAGATCCACGGGATGTGTCCGTCCGTCTGCCATGTCCTTCCGTCTGCCGTGTCCCTCCACGTACTCACTGGTCTGGCTTGCCCTCCTATGCTGCCTCCTTGGGGAGCCTCTGTTCTCCAAATTGGGGAGACAAGGTGGGCAAAGTCAACGCCCCGTTGTCATGGTGCTGCTGTTCTAGTGGGGGGGTGGTACAGAAAGTGGGGATGTCATGGGACGGCTCTGGGGGCTTTCAGAGCTCCGGAGAGGAATAAGGCAGACAGGGCGGGGGGGTGGGGGGTGGCAGGGAAGGTCAGGAAGGCAGACGCCTGGCTGTGAGCAAAGGGGACGGGGCAGGGGACACACGCACACACATGCACACCTGGGAGCCGTGTGTTCACACGTGCGTGTGCTCTCCAGCAGCCCTGGGCAGCCTGCGCACACAGGGCCCCTCCTGAGCAGGTGTCTGCAGGGGCACACGGTACAGATGGGAACACAGCTCCCCTCACTAACTCATCCGCACCCCAGGGGTGCTAGAGAACATCTTCTGGGCCTCCACACCACCAAACCAGCAACCGTGTAAGTTAAAAACAAGCACATAAACAAAACATGCTGTACCCTTTGCCCTGGACTGAGGATGGACATCCAAGGAGGAACATTTAGAAGCATGAGGCTGGAAATGGAACCCTCCAGGTTCAGGCCACCAAAGTGCACGACGTGGACCACACACAGCCCCGCGGCGTGGCAGAAGCCCACTTGCTGTTGTGCTAGGAGGGATGCCGGATGTCTGCGTCGGGGCCGACTGTGGGGTGCAGGTGGGCAAGCGCCTCTGGATTTCACAGCAGGGCGTGGGCACCCCAGGACCTGGAAGCCTGAGGACTTGTCCCCATGGCTCTGAGCTCACAAACTCTGAAGGCTTCGGGGTTCTCGTGGGAGCACTGACTGCAGTCTGGGCAGTGCATGAGGGTCTGAGCTCTGTGGCTACAACCCGGTGGTGGCCCCCCAGCCCCTGGCCAACCACCAGCGCCCCCGAGTGAGGGTGCACACACGTGTCACGCCGGCATGGGGATGATGCTCTCTGTGGGCGCGGGGGACGGCTGGACACGGCGCAGCGTTGGGATGGTTAGAGCTCTGTGCCCGCCCTCCTGGCGCTGGCGGCCCCACTTGCCCGGCACATCCCCAGCTTCGGTTTGCTGGGGCTGAACGTAAACATGACCCTGAACTTGACCAGCCTGCTCCTGCTATAAATACTCCCGGGCCGTGGAATCCGGAGGGAGCCGTTTTTCTAAAGTAAATAAAAAGGAACTCAGGAAAGGCAAACACACGTCTCCTTCTCTCAATCACGCTGACAACCCAGACCTCTGTCTCTGGGTCTCACTTCATCAGACCTGGGGGTCACACTGACTTTGAGATATCCAGGGACCCTCCTTGAGATGAGCAGACCCTTGGTGGGGGGCGTAAACCAAGGGTGGAAGCATCTGGTGTCTGCCCTCAAGGCCCCTGCTTTCCATGGGGTCTGGACTGTCCTTGGGCAAAGTGCAGACACGCTCTCGGGAGCCTCACAGGCAGGGGAGGGAGCCAATGCCGTTCAACGGGCACGCAGGTACATTTAAAATGGTAGCCTTTTGAAGGCTCCATGGTGCAAGGTGCTAGGAGAGCCCCAACAGGGGCCTGAGGAGCGGTCCCCAGGGAGGAAGAGCCTGGACTAGAGCAGGAGCTGGTCCTACCTCCCTGGGTCAAGGAGGACAGTGCCCTAGAGTCCCAGGGTCCACCGTGCCCTGGGCCCACCTGGGGCTCCACAAGGCCATGGGGGTGTCTTGGGGGTATCACGAAGAGGTTCTTCAGAAAAAATGGGGCCACAGACAGTGTCCTCTGAGCTCCTTCCAGGCGGGGCCTCTGACCACACTGTGGGCTCTGTGAGTGACTGGGATCTGGGGACACATTTACTGGACTCATGACTAGAAATGCTCAGTGGTGAGGGGTGAATTCTCCCCCAACATGGAAAGAAAAAACATGATTCCTCTTTTTAATGGTCTTTGGGCAGCAGAAAGCCCACCCCAGGGAAGCAAAGGTCTCGCGCATCTGTTGGGTGGGTCCTGAGCCAAGTCCTGTTTCTAGAGAGCCGGAAGGAAGTGGTCACACGTCCCTTTTTTTTTTCTTTCTAAATTTTTCTTTAATGTGATCTCTACCCTCAATGTGGGGCTGGAACTCACCACCGCGAGATCAAGAGTCGTTATGTTCTACAGACTGAGCCAGCCGGGCACCCCGGCCACACATTCTTTATGTGTCACATCATTGTTGAAGGGATGTCCGAGGAACAGGGGTCCAAGCTGGCGGGGGCGGGGCAAGGACATGATTTCACATCTGTGACAGTGGTCACTCTGTGTCCCTCAGGGGGTATCAGTCAACAGGAGGTTCCGTTAAGCTGAAGTAACACACAGCTCCCAAACCACGTGACATGTGGCTGTGGACCAACTGGGAGGCTCTGCCTGGGGAAGACTCAGTGGTCGTTTGTCCCCTCCTGGGAGGGACGAACCTTCCTCCGCTCCATCGCACTGGTCAAAGCAAATCCCGCGGTCAGCCCTCACGGCAAAGTCGTGAGGAAGTGAGACCCTGCCATGTGTCCCGAGGACAGAAGAGTGACTCCGTGTCACTAATATTTAATGTGGACACAGCGAGGTTTACAATGGCTGCTCGTGTGACCATCAGCGGTGCTTGGCGTTCCCGCCACAACGTGTAGAGACCCACTGCCACTCTTCCGAACTATGATGTCTTCACGACAATGGCGCTTAGAAAGATTCGTACCCAAAGCAAGTCCTGCATCTAAAGAAACAATTTTAGCGGCTGCCTCCAAAACTGCCTGCCGTTTCCTCCGAGCCGGGCACACACGCCTGTTCGTGGCCCTTCAAAGCCTCTCTGAGTTTGTCCCCGTTTGTTCTTTCCCCCACGTTAGCTGTCGGATCCCTGAAGGCACGGGCTGCGGTATTTCTGCTTTCTATCCCTGAGCAAAAGAGGGACCCACACGGTCACACGCCCTGTTTCTCTGCCGTGAATCCCCACCACCGGGGGACAGGGTCGTGTGCTGGGCTGGGTGCCACAGAATTGTGTCTCTGCAGGTCCCTGCCTGTCTCAGCTATACTTTGGCGATTCTGCTCTGGCCGGAAGAAGAGCCAGTTAATGAAGCCATTTTGGAGGCAAGGGATCCTGGCCTCACACGGCCCTCCACCCGATCCCCAGACCTCGCCGATGTCCCCTGACAGAGAACACAGCAATTGAAGACCCTGCCCCCAGAGGGACCCCGCGGGGAGCATCATGCAAATGAAGTGTTCATCCCAAGGTAGTTATTCCTTGTACAAGTTCGACAGGAAATCTTGATAAAGAATTGTTTTTTAATATAGCGGTGAAGAAGCTCAGTCAGGATGCATAAAAATTCTATGACATTTTACTCCTGAGTGTAAATTAAAGTTTGCAGAAAGGTCAATGAAGCAGGAATGATTTTATTTTATTTTTTTTTCAGATGATTTAGACATGAGAACCGAGGAGGCTGGAGGCGGGGGGAAAATCCCAGCATCATCCATGCCCGCTCGAGCTTTTGCCCTGGAGAGGGCTGGCCTGCCCACCAGGCCAACCTCACTGGCCCAGACTTGGTCTATGCCCCAGGGGCCTCGCTCCCCCTGGGTGCACATTCCAAGATGGTGAAGGAAGTTTCCTGGACCTTCCCTGGAAAGAAGAGACATCTGTCAGAGAAGGCAGCTTTCAGACCAGACTCTTCAGGCTGCTGAGAGAAGAGATTTGTGCCGGAGGCCCCAGTCTGTCTTGCTGAGTCCCTACTTTGTGATCAGCACCTACTATGTGCACCAAGGTACAAAAGCATGCAGTCTGCTGCCTTGCCAAGAGCTAAGGCCTGGAAGCCAGCAGGGTGAGCTGTGTGGCCTCCAGGAGAGCCTGCAAATGTCTCTCAGCATCTTAACTGACCCAGCACAATCACCCCAAACCACGTGGCCTGAGTCTGTGGCCCACAGTCAGATTTCCGGACCTGCTGCCGGGAGGGAGTTGCCAAGCTAATGGTTGCTCTCTCAGATCAGGCTCTGCCTCGAAGGGTGTTGGTTGCTCTCTCAGATCAGGCTCTGCCTCGAAGGGTGTTTGCCGTGATTAAATGAGATACCGTGGGAGAAGCCCAGCACAAAGCCGGGCCAGAGGCCATGGGGAAGGAGCACCCTGCCTTGCCTGGAGGCAGCGGGAAGCAGGTCCCGAGCATCCTACCTCCTCCAGCGCCCACCCTGGCTGGAGAGAAAAGAACACACCCACATTCACAACAACAAGATTCGAAGTGGCCGCAAGTCTGCAAGTGAGCACAGCGCCACGTCTTATCACCTTCCTTCCTCTTAACAAAAGCAAGGTGCTTCCCCACCAGCCGTGTCTTTATCTCAACAGTCAGGGCTGCAAAGTGTAGCTTAATTTAAAAAACAATTATGAGTGAAACACAAGCTCCCAGGAATTATCCATTCTTCAGAAGGAAAGAACAAAAGCGGCCACGGAAAGCCACGGGCCCTCTTGTCTGACAGCATTAGCGCCGTGTTCACACGCACTTCGGGGATGAGAATGCCGACTCCCTCAGCCCTGCCCCGTGTCTCTCTTCTGGGGGATGGGAGGGGGAGGCTCTCAACACAGCTCTGTGCATATTCTGCATTTGTAACTCTCAAGGCTTTGTGATTTAAAGCAGCAATTACACAGAGGAACAAGATAAAGACTGGGAGAAATTGTCTCTTTGGGCGGGGAGGGAAGGCGGCGAAGGAAGGTTAATGCTTTGGTGAAATAGTTCCACAGTTATGTCACGCAACCATTTTGCAATATCCCTAATGTTTTTGCACATTACATGCTCTTCCGGGGGGAAAACAGCCTGTGTTTTTGAGAGCAGGGAATAAAAACCTAACAGGCCTCTGCGACTGACGTGTACCTTGGAAGACCCTGCAGCCAGGCTCCCCGGCTTGGAGCGTTCTTGTACGTCCAGGCCCTACACGGCGGGTGCGTCTTTCCCTGTGTCCATAATGAGCAAAAACTGCCAAGACTTAAAAAAAAAAAAATCTCTGATTAGAGCCCTCTGAAGCTCACCATGATATATTGCTTTCAGATGCAAAGCCATTTGGTGGCTGGCAGCATTAAGAAGTCGGATACAGTTTGGTCGCCCACTTCTGCCAGTACTCCTGTCAGCCGCAGCGCGGCGGCGGCGGGGGGGGCTCCCCACGCCAGGTTCCTCAGACTTAGAGCCCCTCGTGGCTACTGGCTGCTGAGAGTGCAGTGCTGGTGTGGTTCGTGGCTGTCACTTCCCCGACTAACCAGTTCCCTGGGAATGGTGGCGTCAAAGAGAGGAGACAGAGTCCGTCCTCGACGTAACACGGTGAATCACGGAGTCTGAGCGCGAGCTGCCGCTAGGAGGCCCGGCATTCCCGAGCAACGTCCTCCCAGGCCAGAGTGCGTGTCGCCGCGCAGGGGCAGCGGGAGGGGGCACGTGGGCCGACGGCCTTCACCAGGACCGGCCGGTAACCCCAGCAGCTGAGGGCACGGTGCTTGGCACCTTCACTCTTTGCACGAATGCGAATGTTCTGCTAGGGTCCTCGGGCATCTGGCCATGCCCAGGGCGGGCAGTGTGATGGCGCTTCTGCCGTGAGTGGTTGCGGTGGGGCGTCCCACAGCACGGACCAGGATCTGGGGTGAGGAAGCCCGGGCACCACTCCCAACATGGGGTCCGCGGGGGGATGGAGATGCTCCCCTTGCTACACCTGGTGTGACCCGAGTTGTGCCCTCCAGCACCCCGAGGGGCCCTGTTTCTGTGGCCACCGCCTCGTAGGAAAGAACAAGAGCAAGAATGTGGCCTGACCTCAGGGATGGGGGACACACGTAGGATTGGGGGAAGGTGCAGGTTGGTGCCTCTCCAGGAGCCTGGCAGCATCAGCCCTTCTCCCTTGTGTCGCCAGAGAGGGCAGCAGGACCCAGTGACTCTTCACCAACCCTCTGCTCACGGCCAGACACACCTTCCTTCTCTGTGGCATGTCAGTGGCCCCAGATGAGCAAGCCCTGCAAACGTCCAGGGGCAAGGGACGCAGGCCTGTGCTGAGCACACTCAAAAACATCGTGTGTGTGTGTGTGTGCATATTTTGTACATTTGCCCAGATGGCGTAAAGATTGGGCTCTTCTGAAATGTCAGAGTGAGAAACGGGGTCCAGGGCTGGCTTTGAGGAAAACAACTCTGTTCAACCGACCTGGCTGCACGGAAGCTTCTAGAGCCTCCCTTGGCCTTAGTTGCCCAGTCTCAAGTCCCAGGGCGCCCCTGGTGAGTCAGGGACGGTTCGGCTATTTGTTTCCATTAGCTCATTAACATTAAAAAAATATGACTTCCCACCCGTTCAAGAAGGAACTCTGGCCACTGCCAAGAGGCTCACTGTGTCGGAGGCCTGGGGACAGGTGCCCAGCACGGGCCGGACACGAGAAGCTCTACTGTGCCTGGGGCCACCTCCTCCTTCACCTGCGGCCTCCTCCTGCCCCGCTTGCTGCCCCTCCCCCACTCAGACCCTGCCCTGTGCTTATGGGCCGTCCCTGGGGGGGGACACTCCAGCAGGGCCAGCGATAAGCCAGCAGCATTGTTTTCTGCACAAGCGGGTTCTGACACGGCCCTAGGTGAGGAGGGGTGTGAGGAGAGGGGATGAGGAGTCGGGGTGGAGGCCAGACGTCGCACCTCGTCGTCTGCCCTCCTGGCCTCTGCCCCCACCGCCCCTGCTTTAGCCTCGTTTCGGACCTCTGACCTCAGAACCGTAAGGTAATACATTTGCGTTCTTCAAAGCCACTGAGTGTGTGGTTCTTCCTTACAGCAGTCCCAGGAGGCAGCGTCCCTGGCAGGCTTGCTCCCGGAGGAGGGTGGGCCTCCCGTCCTGGTGCCCCGGAACAGAGCCGAGGACGTTGGTGGCACACGGCGAGCGTTTGTTGAGTGAGTGAACGAGCGTGCACCACGGTAGCTCCCCTCGTCGGCAGCACTGTGTACACGTCTGTCGGGTGCACGAGGCTCTCTGCCCACCCTGGCTCCACACGGGCCCCTGCCCGGCCTCACCAGGGCCCAGCACCCCTCCTCAGGCTGCCACCTTAGCAGCCGGAGAGCCCCAGAGGCGGGGGCTGTGCGGCTCACTTGGCAACGTCCCCGCTCATCGATTTGCATTGCTTTAATTACAAATTGCATAAATACACACTTGAAGCTTGCCAGGAGGGGTGTTCTGCCACAGGAGAGATGACTCAGAAGCAGCATGAAGATGGAGGGCCTGTCGGGGCTGCAGACTTACTGTGCTTCGGTTCATCCTCCAGAACCTTCCACTGTGGCTAAATGCCCTCCTAGGACCGGGTGCCCTGAGAGCCCACCAGCTGCAACTTTTCCAGAATGCTGGGGCTCAGAGAGGTGAACTGACTTGTCTGAAGATGCACAGCCAGCTGGTAGTAGAGATTTCTGGCCACTGATTTTTCTGGAAAGTTCTCTGGTTTGGTTATCATTTTAGTCTGGGCTGGGGGAAACCACAGAGGGGAGGGGAGCCGGCCGAGCAGCTATGATGGCTGCTGGAGGCCCAGCCAGCCCTGCCTTCTGGACTCTGCACCCCCCAGCCCTCCAAGGCAGCCTGCAGACAGGTGAAACCCACCCCCTCGGCTACCGTCTCAAAGTTCTAAACTCGCTGCTGGTGGCAAACTTTCCACTAAATACACAGATGGTCCTACCCCATCCTGTTAATGAAAATCTCTCACACGGCTACAAAAACAGACGTGATCATCTGTTTTCCAACATTTTGAAAAAGTCTACAGAGGTGTAAGGTGCTACACAAATGAGAATGATTAGCTTGTGCCATCTGTGAAGGAGGGAAAAGAAAAAGCACCGTCCTTACCGGCTGCATCCCCTGTTTCTGGCTCTGGGGAGACGGAGAGCTGCCTGGCGTGTCCAGGGAGGAGAACCGCCAAGGACGTCTCCATCGGTGGTGCTCTTTTGCTCTCGTTTACCCAAGACAGACATAGCAGCCCTGCCACCTTCTGGAAGAGGCCCTGCTGGGCTGGCAGGTGTCACACAGGTGCGCACACCCTCAGGGGCCGGTGCTCTCTGGGCTCATGGCTTGGGCAGCCCTTAGTCTGGTGCAGGGGTGGCGGGAGGTGGGGACCAGGGTCCTGGGGTCCTCTGTTAGCTCCACACACTCTCCATGCACTGACCACCAGGCAGGTGCAGTCCTGGGAGTGGAGCTGGCCCAGGCCTGCCCTGTGTGTGGAGCCTGCATTCAGGGAGAGGGCAGGCCCTGAGCAAGGGACCCACCTGAGCTGTCTAGTCCATCTGCGGAAAGACCAGCAGTTTGCTTTTTAATCAAATCTCCATCATGCACTGATGCTTTTGTAAAATACAACAAAAATGAGTTACCAGGAAAAGACTGCAGGCAAGACGTTGCCGCAAGTTTCCAAACACTCACCCCCGATTTCTGTGCGTATCTGGCCCTGATCTGTAAGAAGCAGTTGGGTCTGGGGTCCAACTGTGATCCCACTCTGAGAAGCGCCCACAGCAAAGGCGGCATGCCCCACGTGAGGGCCAGGAGAACAGAGCCACACAGCCAGCTGCAAGAACAAGGGGCCCTTGGCCAGGAGATCCTGGGGGGCTTCCTGAAGGAGGCAACATTTCAACGAGACCCTAAGGATGGGAAGGGGTGGGCTGCAAACACCCAGGGCAGTAGCTCCAGGCAGGGGAGGGTCTGCAAAGGCTGTGTAAGGCCGGAGTGGGAGCTGGGACGAGGGTACCCAGGCGAGGAGCCGGGAGGCTGTGAGTGTCCAGAGTGTCAGGAAGGGAGAGATAGGCCCCCTGACTGCAGCAGGGTTCTGGGCACTGCCTTCACCCTGGTGGGGGATGGTGGTGGCTTCAGCCCAGGTGGAGGCGCAGGAAACAGGGCAGTAGCATTCCAACCTGCTGAGGAGGCCAGTGGACTGAGCTTCCAGAGGACTGGGAGTGGGGAGGGGACATCTGGGTCAAGCTGGGTGTTTGGCATGTCTGGTTTGGGGTAAAAATCAGCACTCCTGAACACTGATGCAAAAATCTTGAACAAAATATTAGCAAATAAAATCCAACAATGTGTAAAAAAATGTATGCCACGATTACTAAGTGGGTTCATCCCAGGTGTGCATGGCTCGTTCAACATCTGAAAATCAATGACCGGAACCCATCGCATTGACAGACTGAAAAAGGAAAATCATAGGGTCACATCAACAGATGCAGAAAAAGCATTTGACAAAATCTGACACAAGTTCATGATAAACTCTCAGTAAACTGGGAATAGGGGTTTTATTCTCAACACGATTAAGACTATCCACAGAAACCCTACAGCTAACATCACACTTCATGGTGAGAAACTCAAAACTTTCTAACTAAGATCAGGAACAAGGCAGGGATGTCTCCTCACACCACTGCTTTTCAACGACACACGTCAAGTCCTTGATAATGCAATAGGGCAAGAAAACAAAGCAAAAGATACGCTGCTTGGGAAGGAAGAAATAAGACCGGTTTTGCAAAACTGGGACAAGTGATTAGAGCAAAATTACAGGATACAAGCTTAATACACAAGAACTTGCTTTCCTACACACCAGCAAGGGACAAGTGGAATTTGAAATCAAGAACAACACCATTCACTTTAGCACCTCCCAAAATGAAACACTTAAGTATAAATCTAACAAAATGTATATAAAATCTGTATGATTTTTATAAACTCCAAAATTCTGAAGAATTAAGTCATAGAAGAATGGAATAAATGGAGGGATAGTCCATGTTCATGGATAGGAGGACTCGATACTGTCAAGATGTCAGCTCTTCCCAACTTGATCTACAGATTCACTGCAGTCCCAGTAAAAACCCCAGGAAACTATTCTGTGGATACATACAGCCTGATTCTAAAGTTTACGTGGAGAGGAGGCAAAGGAGCCAGCATGGCCCCCAATGGTAATAAAGAACCAAGTTGGAGGGCTGACACCACCTGACTTCAGACTTGCTAGGAAGCTACAGTGAGCCAGACGGAGAGGACAGGCTCCCCTGGGCGGCAACCAGGGCAAACCCCACTGTCCACCCCCTGGGCCAGGCCCCTCGTCCAGAGCCTGGGCCCTGCACAAAGCTGGCTTCTGGGCTGGAACCCTGCCCGGGCATCCACTTGCGTAATGTCAGGGGCCACCACAGTGGGAGTAAACACAGTGAACATGTCCTTGAGCTGAGCTCAGGGCATGCACAGGGCCTTCTAACGTGGGGGCCAAGGTGTTGGGGTGGGGGCACCAAGGGGCATGGATGGGACCCTCAGAGGAGGCATAAGAGCAAAAGAGAATGTCCTACCTGAGTGGTCCCCAGGACCACTCTGGCAGACACGTTCTTGGTTGCTCTCTTCTTGTTCCACTGACCCACCATGGCAGCTGACCTCAGGATGGTGGCCAGTCCTTGTGGACTCTCCTCCCACACTGAATAGGGCTGCCCTGTGTAGCCACTAGAGATATGGCAGAAATGAACACATGTGATTTCTGAGGCTGGGCCATGGGCATACTGGGGTTTCCACTTTGCTCTCTTTCCTGGGCTCGGTATGGGGAATGGTTGCCATTGTTGCAGGGACATGCAAGCAGCCCTGTAGAGAGTCCACCTGGCAGGAAACCGAGGCCTCATGCCAATGGCCAGCCATGTTGGAAATGGATCCCTGAGCCCTACCAAACCCTTGGGGACCAGCTTGGCTGCAACCACACGAGGGACCCTGAGCCAGAACCACACAACTAAGCTACTCTCATGAGCCATGGAACCGTGCGGTGATCAGTGTTGACTGTGTTGGAAGCCACCAGATTTGGGGGTGATATGTTACTTTGGTTATGGACGCACAGCACTACCACAACGGCACATGACATGAGAAGGGGGAACCACTGGCCTCGAAGGGGTCTGAGCTCTGAGTGAGGGAGGGCAAGAGCCCACCCCCCCACCTACCTGGGAACGAAGCTTCCATTCCCCTCTGAGATGATGCAAATACTCCCCTCCAGGACCTCTCCTCCTCCACCCCGACTGGACGCCTCCTGCCTCTGGTCTCACCACCCCTACGGGTTGTGCTATGGGGCTGGCATGCAGCAGATGGGGAGCTTCCACAGAACAGCGTGATGAGGTGGTTTGACAACGTCAGGGGTCTCGTCCAAGAAAGGCAGCACCTGCTGGTAAAGTCTGGGAGAGCAACGAGCCCCCAACATCATCCCCGACAGTGCCAGAGCCACAGCCCTGCAGAAGCACCTTCCACCTCGAGAGCTGGCAGGGGCCCTGGGGATGGATCTAGCCACTCTGACCCTCAGAGGAAGAAGGGGAGTGTCCTCAAGGACAAGCCAGGTGGAGAAGTCCATCTATGCCAGGCGGGCTCACCCCTTTCCCTGGCCTCCCCACCTCCCAGGACCCCACCACTGAGGCCAGCCGCTGGCCGGACATTAGAGTCTCCTGGAGCCTGGCCCCATCTGGACTCCCACCATGCTCCTTCAGAGACCACCTCCTGCAGGCAGGCCACTGGGCGCTCACCCATGTCCCCATGTTCCCAGTGTTTGGACACAAGCGTAGCCACTGCCAAACTGAATTATCTGGAACTTACAGTGGTGGGCAGACCCTTTGACTTAAAGTGATATCATTTCAGGTGTAATCCTCTGAATACAACTTCTCCTGGGGGAATAATATATCCCCTCTATCAACCACTAACGTCTTAGCGAGAATTAGTTTTCCCGATGAATGAAATCATCACTGTGATGCATCCCTATGATGCACAAGCGCAGCGTTCCTCACGAGGTTAGGACTTTCTATTACACACATCTCATTTTCACTGGTTTGCCTTCTTTCCAGCTTTCTGGGGACTCAGAATTCCAAGTTGAACTTCTGACTCTCCTGTAGACAAGGACTAGGGCAGGGACCACACCTGCTCCCCTGCTCCTGAGGAGTGCCCGGCCATCAGGAGCACCCCTATAGACACGGGCGGAATCAGTGAGCAATGGCGGAGTGCGCTGGGTGCCGCTGACTTAGCACTGTGGTTTCCTCGGGGCGGCTGGCTGAACTGAAGTTTTGGAAAAGAGGAGAGAAGTTGGGGGAGGAGAACAGTGTGCAGGGGGCTCAGAGCATTGGAGGGGAGCGGTGCGCGTGGGACGCAGGCTGGGGGCCATCGGGGCTCGGGTCTGGAGGTGGGTGCCGCTGAAGACAGCTCAGCCGTGTCCCCGGAGCCCGGCGGCGCCTGACCCGCAAGCTGCCGGCACAGCCACACCCAACACCAAAGAGGGATCCAGCCCCTGCCGCACCCCATGCCCTGCAATTCCTCCAGCTCTCAGGAGCCAAGGGGGCCTCGGGCAGTGACTGCCCATTCTCCCAGGCCCTCTGGTGTGCCCACAGACAGAGCAGCAGGAGGGAAGGCCTCAGCTTTTCCAAGGGAGCTGCCAGAGAGGGAGAAGTTCTTCCCATTCTTGGCAGGAGTCAGGGAGGCGGAGGGAGGGCTGGCTGGGGGCCACAGGGGTCCAGGGGAGGCCCTGAGTCCCTGAGGCCAGCCTGGGGGCTTCTGGGGGCCCAGGGGGGCCTGACGAGCTGGGTCAAAGCAAAAGCAGGTGATGTCCAGTGGCCCTTTCCCAGGGCCTGGCTGAGCACCCACGGGTGCAGGAGAAACACACTAGACCATGTCCACTGTCTGTGGCCACAGAGCTGGACACCCAGGGCGCGGGTTTGGCCCGGGTCTGCCACCCTCCCGGGGCCACCCCACGCCTGGAGTGAGCCGCCTGGGCTGATGTTGCTGTTGGAGCAAGGCAAGGCTGCGGGTGGGCGTGGGTGTGCAGAAGGCTGACGAGGAATGGGGGCTGTTATTTCTGCATTCCGTTGCTGCCTCCTCGGGAGGAAGCACACACAGCCTGGCCTTCTCTCCACAGGCAGGCACTTCCCAGGGAATGCTGACTCTCCGCCTGGACCGGGGGATTGCCGCCTGGACTGGGGGCGGGGGGGGGCCTGCTGGGTTCTCTGAGCCACAGTGTGGAGTGTGCCAGGAGCGCTCCTCACGGCCCTTCCAGGAGGATGCCTTCTGCAAAGGCCCCAGCCCAGCCCACCCTGCCGCCGGACCTCCATCCCTCTCGGTCTGCTTGGAGGGTCCCGACCCCTCCCAGCACCGAGCTTCGAGAACCCCAGAGGATGTCACTGACCCTTGCCTTGTGTTCCCCCTTTCATGGGGCTCTCTTTCCACTACCCACCAGCACGGCTGCTGTGAGTAACAGCGGGTGAGGACACCCGTCTGTCCTTTTCTGATTTTGCTTTAATGTCCTTCTACACGGTGCCCGGAGCGGCCCGGCACCGCCCAACCAGCCAGCACCAGCAGGGGCCTGCCCGCGCACAGGCCGAGAGAGCCGTGTGCCGCCCGCTGTCTGGGTTAAGATGTCCAATCTCTCTGTCAAAGGTCCAGGATCCCTTGACCAACACCGTGCGGCTCAGGGGAAGTCTGAGGCCAAGGGCCGAGATTTATCTCCAGGGCTGAGCCTCACCACGAATATCCTGACGGAAGCCTGTTTGCTGAAGTTCACCACTCACGCCGAGTGGCAAGCCTGGTAGGAGGAGACGCCTGCCGCGCATTTTCTAAATGTCAGGGCACAGGGCAGCTTGGGTGGGGTGATCTGTTTGGCAGACTCAACAACCACGTCTTCGTCTTCGGAAACCCCCCTTCAGGCAGGGCCTGTCTTTCTGTCCGTCCTTCCTTGGGGTCTGCTGGTCGCTGCACTTTGCTCCTGAGAAAACTTCCCCTCTGTCGTGTCTATAAAAATGGTGTCCATGTATGTTACTGTTCAGAGAAGCGGATCTCGACACTTTTTGCCTGCTGTCGGGGTTTCTGGTGCAGTGCCCGGGCAGTGGGGCAGGGCTTTGGGCCCCTCATGGACCCCTGGGCCATGTGGAGCCCCTCGGGCCCTCGGAGTCCCATGGCAGTCGGCCCAGCTCCCTGAGATAAGGGCCCGGGTGCCCACGTGGAGCTGGGGGCCGGTGGAGGTGGGCCTCCCTCCCTCCCCATCACCCCCAGGTGTGAGTCGGTGTGGGGCACGTGCTCTCTGCCCGAGGGGTAGAGGGCGTCTCAAAGCTCAGGGACGAAGCCAGCGTTGGAGGTGGGGGGGAGGTGGGCACCGGTCGCCTTTAAGGGGAGGAAGCGACACGAGTTTACAAGGAGCTCTGAGCTCTGCACATCACATCTGGGGAAACTTGACACAATGGGGGTATTTGATTTGGCCGTTAGTGATGCGATTTTTCATTGTTGACACTTACGTGTGCAGAAGAACCCAGCAAACCCCTTGCAAATGGAGCCTTTGGGCCATTCTGCAGGCCTCTGCCTCATTTAGAACTTCACTGAAGTGTCTGCTGTCAGGCAAGAGCAGATGCCGGCTTATAAGCCTGGTCGGGGTGGGCAGCCCAGCAGCACTATCCGTCGTCCTGCTATTCACGGCCCCGTCCAGGCCTGTGGAGCTCGGAGCAAGCCCCACGAGGGTATCTCCCGATGGAGGGTCCCTCCGAAGCGTCAAGGAAAGACTCGGCTGTTGCTTCTATGAATGGCCATGGGCCATGGGCCATGGGCACCAAGACTGGTAGGGACGGTGTCGGGGGATGTCCTCTGAGCGCCACGGTCCCTGCCACCCCAACAGGGGCAGCCCCAGGGGCGCATGTAAACCCAAATGCAAAAGCCGGAGCTTAAGAGCTGAATGTTCACACCATGGGGTGGGGGGGGTGAACCTGGTCCCACGACCTGGCAGTTCCCCACCGTGTCCCCTGCTGGCCTCCCCGGGGCAGGGGCTGAATGACATTCTGCTCCTTTCAGATAATTCATAACAAGAGCCCCAGTAGAGGACGTGCTGTGAGCTCAGGCATGGACGCCTCCACAAAGATGGAAGAGAACATTTCCCCATGAAGCCACTTCTCAGAGCTGGTCAGCAAGTGTGGTTGAGGGGAGCTGGTCAGCTTTGGGCCGGGGGCCCACGGGGCACCGAGGAGGGGAGGGACCTGAAGGTGGCTCAGGTGTAGCCAAGGCAACGGGGCTAAGCGCAGGGTCCCCAGGTGTGTAAGGGGGCCTGGGAGCCCCCCATGCACGTTTGGTCTGGGCTTAGCTATTCACTCATCTACGGGTCTTCTGGGTCCGTCTGTCGCAGAATTCACCCATGAAGGCTCCCAGTCTAGATCCGTGTTCCCACCCGGGGATGACTTTGGCCCCCTGGGGACATTTGGCAGCGTCTGGGATGTCTCAGGTGTCATAAGGTGGGAGAAGAGCTACTCACTGGCATTTGGGGGGCCGAGGCCAGGGACACTGCTAATCATCCTTCAAAGCCTCAAACGATGGACTGGCCCATGGTGGCAACATGCTGAGACTCAGAAGCCCCAGTCTAGGCTGCAGATATTAGATATTGGCAAATTCCACATTTATAAAAATCCAGATTTTCAGCTTGCCAGGAAAATTCAAAAGATCTGGTGACATGCAGTCCTCTTTACGGCAGCCATCAGCTGGTGGTAAGAGGTGATCACCCCGCTTAGAGGGCCGTGCTCCCTCCACTCACGGCCATGCCCGCTCCTCCCTACTGCCTGACCTCACGTGCCCTGAGCCCGAGGCTGCTGGACGCCGCAGGCCCCGGCGCATTGTTCAGTGGCCATGCCTGAGAGCAGGCTGCGGTCCTTTTGTGAGCATGCACAAGCCAGGCATCCAGGAAAGTTGGCCCTGCTCTGGAAGCAAAGCAGACAGGCGTCCCATACTGCTGGCGGACACAGGGTCCCTTCATTGCAAACCCCGCCTGGAGTGAGGGACCGTGCCCCCACGGAGATGCCCGTTGGAAAGAAGACGGGGACCCTGTAGGGTTAATATCCCTCCTGGCGCCTGTTGAGACCAGGCAGCAAGGTGGCCACACAGGGAGAACCAGAGGCTCCAGGACACACTTAAAATGCCTCTGACCTCACGGAAATTAACTTCAGCCACTGACTCCTGATCGCAGCTGGTTCATTCTCTTGCCTCCGATGGGCTGAGCTAAGAGGGCTCACAGCTTGGTTTTGCAAGAGGCCTGGAGGACGGGCCCTGGACTCCAGCCTTGCCACCCAAGGGGTGTCTTTTCTCCCCACTTGTGCTGGAGACCCGGCTTCCCAGAGCTCCCAGGCGTGGCTGCCTGCCTGGCCACTCGCAGAGGCAGAGACTCTGTCCTTCCGTTCCCACTGCGCAAATCTGCCCTGCCCCACTCTGCTCCTGCCGTTCAACCTTTTCCTTTTATTGGAAAAGTTTAATTGGGAGTTCTGAAAGGTCACAATTAATATTTCCAAATGAAAAATACAAGGTTAAGAGCTCTGAGTAAATACTGTTTAAGCCCAGAGCCGATCCAGTGCGCTTAAAATTAAAACAAAAAGGACACGATCGGGTGGGGAGGGCAGCCAACCCGGACCCTGCCTGGTGCGAGGGAAGAAAGTCCCCACTGGCGCCTCAGAGGCGCACTATGTACAGTCCGGAGGGGACACCTGCGCCCTCTCGAGGTAGACCAGACGGCTGCACACACGAGCCCACCGGGCTCTTCGCAGGTTCGCTGAGACACTGGGAAGGGGCGGCGTGGGGAGGGGACCCACCTAACCTCACCCCTTCCCCACCAATTCGTGGGTGTGGGCAGACGACACCTTCTCAGGACGAGGTTGGTGCTCGGCAAGTCAGTGCCCCAGCTGCACCCCCGCCCTCCCTTACGGAACTCCCCACCACGGACGCTTCCATTCGTGCTCAGACAGCAACCACGTCCCGCACGTTGCGCTCTCTCTAACAGTGCCGCCGCCTCCCACTTGGCCACGCATTTGTGTCGACAGACCCCTCCAACCAGGAAGGCAGCTCTGGCGATGGGGTCCCCGCGCCCAGCACAGCGCCTGCATGCAGGGGGGCTCACACCCACTCCGGGAAGGCGAAGACGGATGGCCAAAGGCTGGTGTGCTAGGCTCGCTCAGGAGGCCCTGCTTCTGATTATCAGCGCGGCCTCTGCACATGTACGGCACCCAAGGGCTCTGGGAGTTTGGTGAACCCTCCGAACCACCTGACTGTAAATTCAGCAGAGGGGGTGGCCTCCACCATGTTCACACTCTACTCCAAACACAGCACGGTCCGTGGGATGAGGAACATGACCAACACAGGTCTGCCGAGCAGGACCCTGACCACCGTCCGCACGGAGCACGCACACGCGCTTTCCCGTCCCGCACACACTTGCAGGGCCCTCCTCATGCAGCGAGCAGGTTGTCAGACACACCAGGCCCCATTTGCTTTGAAGGAAAGTGACAGGTGTCAATGACGAAATCTAAATTTCTATCAAACGCAACAGCAGATTAGTTGCCACGTCCTTCAAGTCGCTTTGCAAAACACAACCTGCCCGACTAGTCCTGCACACCCTGGGCCTTTTCTGTGGGCGTCATGGCCCAGCCTGGGGTTTCCAGAGCACTCGGGACCCGCAGCTCAAGTCGCTGTGATTTGAAGATGCGTATTCAGAGAAATAAAAGGTGTATATTCATAGCAGCCATTCTGCCCTGCTTTAATTCTGACGGCCCTGAATCAAGGTCATGGTCAATTCTGTGGACAGTAGAGCAATTAGCTGCATCAGTGAAATGCCCGCGAGGATTTGCAACCACACAGAAAATGTAAAGACATTGTCACCAGAATGAGCTACTTCGGCCGCACAGGGGAGGGTGGTCCTTGCTTTCCTTCCACAAAGCAAGCTCCTGTGGGGTTTTGTCTGGAACACTCCCGGAGGGCAGAGTGATCCTTGTGCATCGTTCCTGCCCTGCTGAACTCCACACCTGCCTTCGAACAGCTCCCACCCCGGGCTGTGATTCCACAAGGATGGGAGAATGGTCATTACAAGCCATCTTTGCGTGCTTCTCAATAACACCTAGGTTTCCAGAAAGGGTCCCAAGGAGGGCCGTGGGGTTTTATGGGAGGTAACAGAGCATCCCTACGTGCTCCTTGGCAAACTCTCAGATCAGCGGGGGTTGGACAGAGCTGAAGGGACAGTGGAGATGACACATGACGAGGACCCTTTCTTCCCGCGGTCCGACTGCTGTCTGGCAGAATTCGCCTCAGGATTTCTCCAGGCCTCGCCGTGGCCTGGCCCCACCTGCTGGCTGCCCACTGACCAGCTGGCCTCGCCAAGGAGGACAAGGCGTCCCAGGTTGGATGAGCTTCTATTTTGCCTGAGCAACAACCGTTCCCTTGTGATAAAATCAAGCTTGCAGCCCGGGAAGGCAGGCTCCTTCTGACTGAAGACAATCCTGTTGCAGGTTCACTGGGATACTCCGTGCCGTGAAAAGCCTGGCTAGCTGCTGGCTTGTCTGCATCGGCCAGAACAAGGCCAACTCCGAGAAGGGCGATCCTTGGGCCGGTGGGGACCCGGGATCCGTGTGCGGGAGGCCTGGCCTGTGTGTTTGCACATTCTGCTCTTGTTCTGCTTTTGTCCAACTGCGAACAGCATGCGTGCAGCTCGCCCCACATGTGAGGCCTGGGGCGAGCCCGATGTCAGTTTCCAGACTGACCTGCGGGTGGACCAGAGCTTCCGCGATGATGGGCACCCGAGGCCCCAAACCACTCCCTCTGGGGTACCTGGAGCGAGGACCCACGTAAGCTCCACTTACCCCTTTGTCATGGACTGAGTCGTGTGCCCCCAAATTCACGTGCTGGAGGATGGCCCCCAGCACCTCAGGAGGTGGCCTTATTTAGAAATTGGGTCCCTGCAAATGTCATTAGTTAAGAAGAGGTCGTACTGAAGTAGGGCAGGTCCCAAATCCAATACCACCGGTGTCCCTATAAAAAGGGGAGATGTGGGTACAGAGACTGAAGCGCACAGAGGGAGCCCCGGGGAGAAGACGGTGTCTGTGGGCTGAGGTGAGAGGCCGGAACACAGGCTCCTCACATCCTGGCCGCACCTGGGCCGTGGACTTCCAGCCTCCGGGACCCAGGCCACACATTTCTGTTGTTTAAACCGCCCTATCTGTGGTTCTTTGTTGCAGCGGCGCTGGGAAAGGCATACACCTGTTGAAAGTGTTTCACAAAAGAGCGAGCAGATACGGAAGGCGCTGGTTCTCCAGCCAGATGAAGAGCTGCAGCTTTGAAGACGAGGTCAGTGCAGTGCACATGCGCCGGGCCCCTGCGGTGTGCGTGCAGATGGTGTGCTAGGTCCGGGCGACATAGCTGACCCAGCCAAGGGGAGCCGGCCAGGGCTGTGACATCCAACAAGCACGCAGCAGGACGGCCCGCGCGGGGGTCCTGTGCTGGCTGACGACCCTGAGCCCTCGGGAGCTTGCGTTCCAGCAAGGAACTCGGCGAACAAACGGGAATGAAGATCTAAGTTCCTGACGCCTACCGTCGTGGTTTCAAGGAAGACCTGATCCCGGGAGCCTAAGAGAAGCCCCGAGCGCAGACGGAGAGTGTGCTCCAGCCACAGGAAGAGCTGAGAGGCACATTTCCTCCCCGGGGAATTAGAATTCCTGTCGGTGAAAACTTGCTTCCTTGCAGATGCTGGATGGTCTCCTGAGGTCCAGAGCTGGGCCACAGCCACCCGTCGGCAGACACGGGGGGCACGCAGAGCCCGGGCTCAAGTCCGGGAGGGCTCAGATTTAATGCGGCCCTTGGTGGGGCCACAAGAAGAAAAGCTTCCGTGCCCTTTTACCGAAAGGACCCATCCTTGCCCCCAGGAAAGACGGAGATCATCTGATGGGCTCAGAGCAGTTGTCCCATGGCAGGCACTTTTTCCCGAGGCCGCCCTGCTGCCGCCAGTGTGTGCTGGCTCCTTCTGCAGGGAGAGGACAGGAGCCTGCCCTGCCGGGATGTGTGCAGCAACGATGCTCGTCCTCTGGATGCACTGATTTTGTGACCCGTGAGATACCCCCCTGGGAGCCTATCTGCAAGTTGAAGAGAATGAAAGCCCAGAAAATAATCCCCACAGTGAAGGTCCACAGGACCACGGGGTGATGGGGATGGCTTCCTGTGGGCTTCCTGCAGGAGCATTTCCGGGGCCACTGACCGCGCCGACCACCCCCTTGACGGCCTGGCTACTGCAGGCGTGAGCTGTTGGATGAGCAAGGACAGATGTTTTTCTGTCTCCCTAAACACCGTGGTCAGTGAGAGCTGCCAGGCAGGCGCGCACGGATGGCCCCCAGTTTCCCGTGTGGTCTTGTAGCATGAAGTGCTGTGCCCACGTGTCTGGAGTGGGGGCTCGGCATCCCCAAGTCCACATGCTTCTGCACTCAGCAAACAGTGGCTGCAGAGAGGAGTCCAGGCAGCAGGCTGGCCACGTGAGGACGTTGGCCTAAATGACAGGCCAGGCTGGTAGCCTCACCCCCCACCCCCTGAGCTTCTCGGTGCCTAGGCCCTCCTCCTCCAGGCGGCACTCAGTGGCCAAGTGTGCCCCCTCTCCACGTTAGCCTCCCGCCCTCTGCCCTGCCCTTGGTCGCTCCTGCCCAGTTAATGCCTTGGTGGAGCCTGGCACACAGGAGTCTCCACAGGCTTTCTGCCTGCTCTCACCCGGCCTGCCTTCCAGAGGCTTCTCTTCCATTCCAGTTTATCTAAGCTCTGCTCATTTTTATGCCCAACAATGCAGTGACCTCTGCAAAGCAATTGTGCAGGTGCCACCGAGGTCGAGTTGGGTTGTGCTTCATCAGGCCTGGGGAAATAATCGGCAAGGGGCGTCGGTGACATCTGATCTGCTGAAAATAATACTTTCATGAGTTGACAAAAGCTCGTAGTGCCATGCAAGGCACCATGTTGCCCTAATTTGCTGCGTAGGGCTCTTGAGCAGGGGTGAGTGTCACCCCTGGATTCCCAGCTGTGCGTGACCTTGTGCACCCCTGGGGCCAGCCGTGCTGCCCTGCACCAGGGCTTGCCGTGGCCCAGGGACGCTGGTGTTAGCCACCGTGGCAGGCCTCTGCCCCAAATATCGGTTGACCCCAGCAGGCACCGACAGCCCTGATGACCTTTACTCAGGGACCGCATGACCAGCCAATTAAACGGGAAAGTTGGAGAAGCTCAGAGCCCCTACAGGCCACCGCGTGGCTCACACTGAGGTTCTAATAAATCATGCCCATGGCCCAGGCTGTCAGGAGGCTGGAAAGTCCTCTTTCTCCAGGTCAGGACCATGTGGACGTGTTCCACAGTGGGACATGGGGACCATTCCTGTGTAGCGTAAAGTGGGGGCTCTAAACCACCAAGACATGTTCTGGTGGAGAGTCCTCAGTCGTTGGCTGAACAACTGTTCACTGAATGCTCAGCACCAATGCAGACCCACGTCACGGACACAGAAGGCTCCACACGCGTGGGGCTTGGCCCCCTCAGGTCCCAGCTCGGGGTCTGGACGCATTTTGGTCACAGTCGGGGGCAGATCTGGTGGCATCTAATGGGAGCACGCCAGGGGTGGTGCTGAGCCTGCCAAGACCCCCCTACCCCCCGCAAAGCCCCCACGACCAAGAGTCGTTCTGTCCACAAGTCACTGGAACCAAGGCTGAGAAACACACGCTGCGTGTTCTGATAACACGACAGTGAAAAGCCCACGGTCCAGTCTTAGCGCCAACATCCCTGCAGTCAAGGGGCTGGCCGTCAGGCCTCAGAGGACCTCCCTCCTCCCGCGCTCGCGGGCTCGCTGACTCAGTCTGCTCTCGCTACCGGGAAGTGCTGCGAAGGACGCAATGCAACACTCTTCCTTGGGGGCAGGTTCTCCAAAATACCAGAAAAACCAAAGAGAATCATTTTTGAATAAACTGAACCATGTTAGAATAAATAGTTGAAGTCTCAACTCCATGTTCTCAGTTGTATCTGCCAGGCCTGGGAGGAGAAGCCGGCCTGGCCAGGGCATCCACAGGGGCTCACTCGGCCTTGTGCTTGGCTTGCAGGGCAGGAGCAAGGGCCCCAAGGAACCTGCCCGGGAACTGTGTGCGAGGGTGGGGACACACAGACCTGCCACCGCCCAGCATGGCAGCCGCGGGCCACTGGTGGTATGGAGTGTATACCGGAATTGCCACATGTGGTGGGGGCCACGTCTTGGGCAGCGTGGCTCCAGACAACCCTGGTCATTTCACAGGAGGGAAATCAAGGCTCAGAGGCCACCTGACACGTGCAGGGCAACACAGCCAGTCCTTGGCGGGCCGGGCACAACCCAGGTCTCCTGGCACGGTCTAGCGGCTCCACTGCCCATCCCCGGCTCCCCAGGGAAGGCGCTCATTCAGCAGTGGGGCCTTGGGGGGGCATGCCACAGGTGGGTGAGCAGGGAGGACACCAGCCTGGGCAGAGCTGCAGGTGTGTATGGGGCAGAGACACAGCATCGGAAGGATGTCCTTGCAGGGACGGCCCGGGGGTTAGGTTTCGGAGGCTGGCAGCGGGGCACTGTGCAGGCTCTGGAATGCAGGGACGCTGTGATGCGAAACGTGGTGCCCACATCACTGGGCGCCAGTGCCATGGGGCGCTCCTGGTGGGAGGGTCCCAGCCCTGACCGGGTTGTGACCCTCTGAACTGAGCTCTCCCCATTGTGCTCTGCCCTCACCACCTGGACACGTTCAACCACACACCAGCGTTGTCTGAAATCAGGTATCACCCTGTGTTCCATTCCTGTGGTTCCTCTAATAAATGATCCCAAGCCTGTGGTTGACAATAACAGAAAATCATTCTCCCGCAGGTCCGGAGACCCGTATCTGGAATGCAGGTCAGGCAGGGCCGCGCTCCCAGCAGAGGCTCCAGGGGAGGAGGCTCCGGGCTCCCAGCCTCAGGTGGCTCCTGGTGCTCCCTGGCTTGTGGCTGTGTCCCCGTCTCCTGCCTCCAGGGTCACACCACCTTCTTCTCTGCGTGTCTGTGTGAGGACACTCGTCACTTCGTTCGGGCCCACATGGATAATCCAGGATGACCTCACCCAGAGATCCTTGACTCACATCTGTAAAGACCCTTTTTTTCTAAGGAAGGGCAGAGTCACAGGTGCAGGGGCGCAGGGCCTTGGACATACCTCTTGGGGTCTCCATTCAGCCACCGCACCCAGCCCCCTTCCCCCCAACACTGAGGCGGTGCCTGCTAGGAAGTCCTGGACTGGGCAGGTCCACGCGGCGGGTGGAGGGCAAAGGGCCAGGGAGTGCACGGGGGTCGAGGTTCCCCAGGCTCAAACCTCACTCAGCCTCTCAGTAACTGGGTTCCTGACGTCCCTGACTCTCAGCTGTGTTCCCACCTGGAAGGGAGCTGGTGACCATCCCTTCATCCAGGGCAGCCTGTAGGAGACTTGGCCACGGGAAGGGCTGGTGTCCACCCTGCATACTGAGAGCCCCAAACCAGGGCCAGCCCGCCCTGCCCCACCCCCGCCGTTCCCACGGCTCCCGGTGGGCACTCAGGAAGGTGAGTCGACCAGACCTGGCCACTTGCCTCACCCTGTGCAGGGCATGTGAGCAATCCTGTGTCTGCACTGGTCTTATTTTTGGGGCTGGGGTGCATGCCTTTCTTCTCTGTCAAGCACGCCCAGCAGCTGAAGAGCCTCGAGGAAGAACCGCCTTCCTCCTGAAGGCTGTCCTTGCACTGAGCCTAGGACCGGGCTTGCAGACGGGCCCAGAAACGAGTGCTGGGCAGGCCAGCCTGAGGTGCAGGCAGAGCTGACGGGGTCGGAACAAGGAGGAGAAGCCCGCGTGGACGGGTGGTCGGGGACTGCATCCTCCCTCCCTCTGTGGAAGCGCGAAGTGGGAGGGAAGTGAGCCTTCCGGGCCCAAACGGTGTTAGTTAGTTGGTTGTTTCCCAAGCTGCGCTCTCTGGGGCCGCGGGCTGTTGCACCTGCTCCCCCCCGCCTCCCCCCTCCCGAGCGCACTGGCCAGAGCGCCCTGAGTACAAGCCGCAGACTAACACTGCGGTCACGGTCCCTCCGGGAGGGCGGCTCTCGGGCTGGGGCGCGCTAAGCCCCGGCAGAGATGGGGTGTGTCTAGAGCTAATCCTCTCCCTGCCCCCTACCCCGCGCCTGCCGCCTACAGTGCTAATTACTCTAAGTCGGTATTAGTTCTGTGTCAACATTACCAATCTGGAGGCACGGCTGCAGAGATGAAAATTCTGCTCTCCGAAAACACGGCTGTTTTGATCTTTCTATGTAGCCAAGCAGGAAAAACGCCGCACGTATTTTTTGCACCTATCCAAAGAAATCTATCTTTCACAGCCTACTTCATGCCATATGTTGGGAGCTGAAAGAATGAAAGATTTAGCTGTCAGTCTCTGAAGGCACAACAGGCCGCATTCCCGCTCCTTGGCCGTGTGGCGGATCTGAAAGTATGACATTTCACTTTAGCTTCTGTCAGCACTATCCGCGGCGTGTTCCCGTGCACGGTGGGGACTTCTGACGGGGGCTCCCATGCGAAGGAGAAAACCGTGGGCTAATCTCCTCTTCACAGAGTCTACGGTGGGGGTGGCTCATTGTCTGCAAAGGCCGCGCATGACTGTGAAGTCGCAGGCTGTGGGCGCCCTTCCGGGTGCGTATCTGTGGGGCTCCCAGGGGTGCCCCCTCCGAGAGCTGTCACCTGAATCCCAGTGTCCCGGCTGAGCCCCCCTCCATGTGGGCTCATTATCTCGGGGGGGCCCTTCGTGCACCCCCCGCCCCCGCCCAAGGAGCACACCCTGCAGAGAACATTCTCATTTCCAGTTTGAAATCCCAATTCACATTTCATCTGGGAAGGACTATTTAAATGCGTGCACCTCCTCATTTCCCTCAAAGTCTCATCGTTATATTTTTACCAGGCCCTGAATGAGAAGTACATCTCTCTCTTTGTCAAGGTGGGAGGCGAACAGGCCTCCAGGACTGACACAGAACGAACATGTTTAGCTCCTTGCTCTGCATGATGGTCCCTAAAATTGCACAACAGATGAGGTAGTCCCTATTGGACTCGACCCTCCCTCCCATCACCCCCTGCATGTCTTTCCGAGGTTTACAAAACAATGCCCTGATGAGTGTCCACACGGGTTTTCAGCTGGAGGGTGACTCTGAGGAGCTACTAGTGAAATTTTAGTTTCTCACAAATGGCATGGAGCCCTGCCACCCACGTGCAGTTAGGGAACCCGTCACTGACTCCACACTCGATCAGGGGGCACCTTCTGCATGCCGGTTCGGTTCTAGGTGTGGGGGTACCGACACTCTCGAACATTCTAGTTGGAGAGGCCGAAAATCCTAAGTAAATGAATGCATGCAGCTGCAGAGAGCGATGTGCTGGGAAAGGATGCAGGTGAGTGGCAGGCATGGAAGGGTGCAGGTGGCCGGGCTGGGGCTGTCATGGGGCAGGTGCTCAAGTGGCAGAGGAGGAAAGTGCCAGACGCCTTCATGCGCAGGGGACCTGGCAAGTCGGCACGTGCCCGCCTGCCACCCTAGCGCGGTTGCCCCGGCTCCAAGGGCTAAGCAGTTCACCAGGACACCCGAAAAGCTTTCCCTAAGGGTGGATGAGCCCACCTCTTCCGGCCGCCCCTCCTGCTCCCTCTCTGGGCCTCCGGGCGAGTTTCCAACACGGTGTCTGGCACGTGGCAGGCAATCCACGAAACGTGGGAACAAAAGAATGACCAGGTGACAGGCCCTGTTGGGCCCATCTGACCCGCCTTCACTGCAGGGAAACATCCCACGACGCTCCGCTGTGTCAGCACGTGCCCCGTCCACTGGGGAGTTATCAGGTTAAGTTGTGGCGGGTCGATCTGGTGAAGGCTTAATAGAGTTCTTCTGGATCCCAAACTAGCCATTCAAAACCCCAAATGCCATTTCTCCTAGTCTCCATCCTGCGGCTGGCTGTCCTCATGGATCATTTTAATTGGATAACTGAAAAAAGAAATCTTTCATGTCCTCCCGACACTATTAGCTTAAAGGCTTTCAGGAAAATGTGCTAACTTTTGACCAATATCCACACAGACATTTCTGAGGCCCTAGCTAGCACTTGTTAAAAAAAATAAAATAAAATAAAAAAAACCAAACCACTACCTTGTTGGTAGAAAATAGAGCATTAAAATAGAATCTAAATCAATTTTTCTGATCAATTGCTACAGAAATGTGTATAAGTGGCAGCAAATTGAGTCATGCGGAGCACAGATGGGTTTTTGCGATGGTGTAAAGTTGTTATAAATTTGCCCCCTGCCCCATCACACTCCGGCGCTCAGGGATTTGCTGGGGCGGGTGCACATCTGAGAAAATTTCCTGGTTCAATCAATAAATGTTTATTAGGAAACGTGGCATAAAACATACCCATGCTAAGCGATGCATGTGATGTTACATAGATGCTGAGTCTTTTCTTATTTTTCTCTTTTAAGCCTAAGGGGAGATTAGCATGAGGTCAGTCTATCTATTTAAAACAGATCCTTTTAGGAATAGGTTGACGAGAAGGAAAATAAAATGCCTTTGATGCTTCTGAAAATAAATAAATATTTCTCTGATGAATTCCGTGATTAAACTTGAGGCCACAGGTGGTGAGAACCCCCAAACACACGTGCACACGCACGCACATCTTCATACCCCCATGCACCCCACTTTCCCTCGTGCCCAGAAATTTCTTTGCACCCAGACAAGGAGAAGAATTTTCCTTGGCAGGAACAAAGGGATTTATTTCTTCACAGATTCTCATACTACTTAGGTAGAAACACTAGGAAGGCTGTAATGGTTCAAGGATTTATATGTTTCTACCCACGCGCGCGCACACACACAGACACACACACTTTTTCTTTGCCGTCTCTGACCTGGACTGGTGGCAGAGCACAAACTCGTGAGGTCATAAGGCAGAGGGCAGAGGTGAGGAGGGACAGGAAACCGGTGGGTCAGTCGGGACCTAGTCTATCCGCTCCCCGTGGCTCTTACGGGTGGAGTCATTCTCGGGAGAAGGGTCACCAACACTAACCATCACTCAGGAAGTCCATGTCTGGAGGAAGGGCCAGACCCATGGTGCTCCGCACAGCCTGCGAGTAAGGCCCCGGGACCGTGTCCGCTCCCAGAATCGGGGCAAACACGCCCCTGGCCCCTGGCTCTTCCCTAAAACCTCACAGACCCTGGGAACCCTGTATCTGCTTCTCTCGTCTGTTCTGCCAGACCTGATGAGAGCAAAGCTCAGGGCTCGAGCCGTCGCCATCCATCGCGGGAGTGGGCCCTGGGGATGGGCGGTCAGTGGTGGTGGCGTGGCCCTTCTCTCCGTGTACTAGGGAACCCTGGCCAGGCTCCAGTCCCGCGGCTTGGAACAAGTACAGGGAAATGCAACAGACGGGTTTGACAACGAAATACAGCGAGCCACTCGGGACAATGGCTCAGGCTCTCGGACACGAGCAGCCGCGTGGACGCAACGGTCCCTCCTCCACCCTCAGCTGTGCCTCCCTCTCTGTCCACGTGCCAGGAACCAGTCTCGAGTGAGCCACCCCCTGGCCAGCCGGGTCACACGCATCGGCACCGCCTCTGGGAAGCCTCCCAGGAATTAGCCACCGCAGACACTTGGCCCCAGTAGGGACCCATCTGCGCTCACGCTGTCCACCCAGCCCCCAGGACCATCCTCGTCCAGCGGAGTTAGTGCGACGCCCCAGTGCCCTGACCTGGCTGTGCGAGTCAAGCATGGCCACCCACACGTGGGCCCTCACTCGTGGGAGAGACTCGGCAAACACGGAGCATGGGCGTTTGCCCGACACCGGGGTGGGGGGCAAGGTGTGGCAGAGGATGTCCGGTGGGGTTTTAATTTTGAAAGAATGAACACATTATGTCTTATTTATGTTTTTACTTCGCGCAAAAGATAAGGTCTCAGAGGAACACCACTTAACTCACAGAGGCTCTCCTAAGTGGCTAAGGTTACAGTGACCCTTCCCCACGGACGCCACCCAAGTCCAGGTCTGAACTCCTGTACATCAGAAGATGCAAGTACAGGGAGACATACGTAAAAGCACTAATTGATTCCTCAGGAGCCTTTGGTCCCATGGATGCTGCTAGTGCTAGGCTCACCCGGGAACCTCACCATGGAGGCCCTCGGAAGGCATTTTGGGATGAGGCAGAGCGGTGCAGTGATTAGGATGTGGGTGTGAAGCCATGCAGTGTGTGTGTGTGGGGGGAGTGAATGAGGGGGAGAGGAGGGGCAGAGGGAGGCACGGAGGCTGGATGGAGGGGCAGGGAGGGCTGGAGAGAGCGGAGAGAGGAACAGGAGGACCCGAAGTCGGTTTAACTTGATTTGGCAACTATTTGCACCACAGTGCTTCATCTGGTGCTGGTGCAGAGACAATCCATGGAGTACGACTACTCCAGGTCATGCCAGCAGGTTAGAGCAATAGTCCAGCTTAGGAGAGGGTGACACAGCTCCCAGGGGGCTGCAGGGCGGGTGGAGGGCAGGTGGAGAGCAGATGCAGGGTGGGTGCCGGGAGGGTGCAGGGCAGGTGGAGGGCAGTGGCGGGTGGGTGCCGGGAGTGTGCAGGGCAGGTGCAGGGTGGGTGGAGGGAAGGTGGAAGGCAGTGGAGGGTGGGTGCCGGGTGGGTGCAGGGAGGGTGCAGGGCAGGTGCAGGGTGGGTGGAGGGAAGGTGGAGGGCAGTGGAGGGTGGGTGCAGGGAGGGTGCAGGGAGGGTGCAGGGCAGGGACAGGGGGGGTGGAGGGTGGGTGCAGGGAGGGTTCTCTCACTGGAAAATACTTTTATGCTCTAGACACACGGTAATCATAGGCCACATTTCCATTTTTTAATAAATGCGTACCTCATCAGGTGCTTACTGACCAGCAGGTGCTCCCCGAGATCAAAGCTCCCTGCCAAGACTTCCCTCTGATCAGGCCTTGAGGGAGAGAACATTTCCAAATCACTGCCTTGGGAACTTAGGAAACCTTAAGTGAGTTTGTTTGCCCCAAAGGAAGTCCCTGCCTGCTCCATCGCCAAATCTATTTTTAAGCAGCGTTCTTTGTGCTTGAAACTACTCCCAGAAATGGCTCCGGGCTGGTTTTGTAGAATCGGACGGAGCAAACTCCCTGACCGCAGGGCCGCCTGAGCTGGCGCGCCCCTGTGCTTCGCCCCCCCTCCCCCGGAGGACAGGGGCGCGGCGGGGATGCTCCCTGCACCTGTGCGCCTGGAGGCCACGCCCACGGTCCTCGCGGCGCCGGGCCGCCTGCCTGTGCGGACGGTTGCCGACAGGGGGCCCTGGTTGTAGCGAATCACATCCACAGGGGAAAAGACACGGACCAGTCCCGCCCAGCGGGTCCTCTCTGGTGGCAGAGGACGCCCGGGGAAAGGGGCCTGGGGAGAGAGCGGCCACCTCTGCGGCTCTCGGGAAAGGAGCTGCCTCTCCCCTCAGTTTCGCCTGCTGCATGGGACAGGGCTGGCTGGGGCGGGCGGGGGTCCCCGTTTATTCGCCCCTGCAGTGGACCCCCTGAACAGGGGCTCCCGGGGAGGACGCTGCCGGCTGTGCGCTTGGGGTGATAGGATAGTAGGACCGAGGGACCCCTTGTCCGGGAGGGGGACGAGCGTCTGGTGGGCTTCGAGGGAAGCTCCAGGCTGACTCGAGGGGCTTGGTAAGAAGTTCGTCACCCCCATGGCGCAGGCACGGCACGCAGAGGCAGGCACGCGCTCACGCTCACGCGGCTTCTGCGTCTTCCCAGACGGCTGCAGCTTGCACTCTGCTTGGCCTGTTCCGGCTGCCGCCACTGATCTCTCGGGCTGGGGGGTTGTTTCTCACAACCCAGGAGGCTGGAAGTCCAACATCAAGGATTCGGGGTCTGGTGAGACTGCATCTTCCCATGAGGCCTCACAGGGAGGAGCGGGCGAGGGAGCTCTCTGGGATGACCTTCCGCGGAGGCCCCATATTCTACGGACCCCAGCACCTCCCAGGGCCCCCCTCCCCACACCATCACCCTGGGGGTTAGGACGCAGCATTGCATTTCCGGGGACATTTGTCTGGAGCGAGCTCACAGGTCTCGTTCGCCAAGCAGATGCTGAGCTGGGGACGCCGCTCTGCGGCCAACCAACTGCCATCAAATTCGTGAACAATTTGTGTAGCTTCAGGACTTTCACGGAAATTCGGATTCTTTTAGGAAAAGCTGGCAAGACCCCATTCTCTTGGCAGAAAAATATGTAAAATGATCGGTACAGATGCCACTGGTCTATTTTCACTGGGGAAAAAAAAAATCCCACCACCTCGGCTAGTGTGAGAATGGATCTTATTTTTGCCTTCTGTATTTATTGGAATCTTCAAGAATTGCAAAATGTCCTCCGATAAAGGAGGGAGGGGGTCAGGAAGGAAAAGCTTTTCCACTCGGAATGTCAAAGGCATGTGGGCGCCATCCGGTAGGGGTCCATGCTCTGTGCCCCCGCGGTAACATGTAAGTTCATGCACCCAGCGCTTTCCAGGCTTCTGAAGGTGGCTGGAGGTGGTTATGGGACGGGAGTATGGGACCCCTTTGAGGCTGGGACCCTGGCGCTCCAAGAGATGCCCCACGTCAGGACAGTGGGAGGGGGCCCAGAGGGCGGCTGGCCTCACAATGACCAAGGGTGGACAGCCCGAGTTGGAAAGGGCAGCAGATGATGGGAAGGGCCATGGTCAGCACAGGGGCAGGGCTAAGGAGAGTCCTCTGCAACCCGAAGGAGATGTCTGGGCCCGACAGAAAGAGGCCCCCTTTGCCAGGAGAGCTACCCTGTCTTGCACGTGGTCACGAGGCAGTCAAGTGAGACCCGGGTGGTATCCCGATTTCCCGTTCAATCCCTGTATTACACGGGATGGACGGCTGAAGCTCTGACAGATGAGTGAGTGGAAACAGGATGGCAGGACCCTATATGAACGGCTCTCAAGAAATTATATAAGCTAAAAAATACATGAAAACCCACTGTGCTAAGTGCAAGCCAGTGATAACACAGCCCCGCAGTGTAGGATTCGATCACTGCGAACTGTCCGGAGCAGGCAAACCCACAGGGCCCGGAGGACAGGGGCCATGGCAGTGCTGGTCAGATTCCCCCTTTCAGGTGATGAAATGTCTTGTAAAAGATGTGTTGTACGAGAGGGTCTAAGATGCCCGCTCCCTACCCAGCTACACCCCTGGCCCACACGCGTCCTACCCGACCTACTTGATCCAAATCAGTATGATGGGGAGGCTCAGAGCCACAAGCTGCAGGCTTGCTCTTCCCCTAACTAGAAAGTTCCCCCGGGCAGGGCCCCACAGCCATCTCCGGGAGTGTCCCTCCTTGGGTGCCCCCATCCCAGCCCCCTCTCAGCCGTCCCCACCCTCACCGGCAGCATTCCTGACCGTACCCCTTTTTCCAAAGTCATACATTTGTTTGTTTGGTGGTTTCTGGAATGTTCTGAGCCTTCAGGGCAGGGCTGCCTCTGGAGGGACTCTACATCTCTGCCCCATGGTGGGTGTCAATCACCCTTGTTAAACAAAACCACGGACAGGGCATGAACTATATAAACATATCCAATGTGCCCAGATGCCCACTGCTGGGAAGAACCCGCCTCCTGTCTGTCTCTCTCCACTGCCGATGGAACCAGGTGGGCGTCTGTGGGCAGGAGACACTGCTGAATCAAGAAAAGCTTCTCTTGACAATAGGGCTTTAAATCAGGATTGTTTATTAGCACAGGGCCTGGCTCAGAGCAAGGGGCCTGTAACTGGGAGCTGATCCCACATGATCAGTCTTCCATAGACAGATTTACTGTGCACAAGCAAATGCATTTACATATTTGATCTTTTTTTAAATTTTATTTTATTACAGAAAGTATGTGTTTCACTACACTGGACACTGATAAGCTACAAGCAAGGTTCAGAAGTGCTGGCCCATCTGCAGAGAAAGCTGATGAAGCTCTTCTCATAGCCCTTCCTCCTGCCTGCTGGTGGGCAGGTATCGGGCCCTCCAGCTGGCCCATACTCCTCAGGGCACCTGCCTGCTGGCTTCCAGGGTCCCCAGTGTGGGGCACCAATGGATGCATGGGGACAGTGCCAAGAAACCCAGCACAGGCTGCTCATAGCAGGGCAGGAGGGAAGCTTTTGCCAGATACTTCTTTCATGTAGCAGAAACAGTCTCTGCAATGGAGTATTTCCTCTTGTCACTGTTGTCCCCCTCTGCCATCCTAATGCCTACTACTCACTACTTTCAGAGACCAGGATTTTATAAGACAAACATATGGATCTCAAGATTTATCATATGCCTTATACCACACAGACGTGGGAAATACAGCTGTGTGTACTTATTCATATTCTGCACATTTAGACTCAGCATATAAATTCACATAAACACATTCCGGGGAGAAAACAGTGTCTTAAAATCATGCAAGTCCAGTTGCCAGCCCTGACTGGCATGGTGACTTTACGTTTATTTTAATAGACTCTGGTCTGTCATTTCCATCTTTATAAAGAGATGCTGAATTTTTAAGAAAACCAGCCAAGAGAGAACCATTCACAATTTGTTCATATGCATCTTTTCACTCAATGCATTTTCCTAAAGAAAGAGTAATGTTAGACAAGTGAGCAGCTAATACCTACTTTCAGTATATTTGTTTATGGGCATATTGACCCACAAGTAAAAAAAGTTCCCATAACAAATGCCATAAACCTACAAACTTGAGAGGAATACAGTGTTACACAGATTAGAATCATCTGAAATTTTGCAAGGTTCCTCTTCACTACACCAGAAACATCAGGAATTCCCTCTGGGACTAAAACCCACACTTCATCCAGCCATTTGCTTGATTCTCTCCTTTTCCTTCCATCTCTCCATCCATCCACCCACCCATCCGTCTGTCCATCCAACCATCCGTCCATCCATCCATTTGTCCATCCATCCACCCATCTGTCCATCCGTCCATCCATCCATCTGTCCATCCATCCATCCATCCATCAATCTGACCATCCATCCATCCAACCATCCATCAATCTGATCATCCGTCCATCCATCCATCTGTCCATCCATCCATCCATCCACCATCCATCTATCCATCATCCACCCATGCATCTATGCATGCATGCATGCATCCATCCATCCATCTATCCATCCATCCATCATCCATCCACCCACCCATCCACCCATCCATCAATCTGACCATCTGTCCATCCATTCATCCATCCATCCATCCGTCCATCCATCCATCTGTCCATCCATCCATCCATCCATCCACCCATCCATCTATCCATCATGCATCCATGTATCCATGCATCCATTCATTCATCCTTCCATCGATCCATCCATCCATGCATCCATCCACCCACCCATCCACCCAGCTTCTTTACCCACTGAAGGTTAAGTGCTGTAACAGTAGGGACCTGCCCAGATGTCAGAATGGAGGCAAATGCTCAGCAGTTGCCTGTTGACAGGCAGTAGTATTAAAACCACTGGTACTCCACCAGCAGCTAAAACCCACTGGACCATTTTCTGCCTCCCTATGCCTATGCGCCTTTCACGCTCTGCTTCAAAATTGCTCCGATTTCTCATTTCTTCAGTCCTCCAGGAGTCAGCAATTAAGCTGGACAGACGTGGGATTTGCTGAGGCGATGCCTTGGGACTTGAATTGCCACCGGGGCCCTGAAGTGACAGAAATCCAGGAGGGTTGGGTTGGCTCGGGGACTTGCTCCAGCTGGGAAGGGCAGTGAGTGGTGCCATTGAAGCATGGGGTTGCGGGCATGATTGATACTTTTCCATTCCACACCCCTTGCCCTGTCTTTGTCTTGCTGGGGGCTCGGGCACCCCGGCTTTCCCACCAGGTGGGGGCTTGTGGCTCAGACAGCGTTGGGGGTGGACTTGCTTGTGGCTGTCCTTGTAATCTGGGCCATCCCATGTGGCAGCTGTTAGATAAGTGTGCCAGAGCCCAGAGCCTTACCCAGAGACAGCCTTGATGTGCCAGACCAGAACGCACCACCTTACACCTCAAGGCCACATATTCTGTGTCTAAAGTGCATGAAAGTATCCCCGGAGAGGACGTGCGAGCAGGGAGAGGCAACTGTGGAGTTCCTACTTCAGATTAGGGGCTGAACTTCCTCTTGGGGGGGTGGGGAACCACACTGGCCATGGGGGCGGGGCAGGGACTGGTCTGGATGCTCCATTTGCATGGTGACCTGACCAGTGAACTGGACAGATGGCCTGAAACAAAACTGGGATGGGACTGGTATCACATCATTTGGGTGCTCCTGATTCAGGGCCTCAGTGTGGTCCCAGACCACCAGCAGCATCAATTGGTGTGAGTGGCAGAATCCAAAGGCCATAAAGAATGTCAGTGTTCTGATCCCCCAGACCTGTAAACAGATCACTGCCCATGGCCAGAGGGACTTTGGGGAGGTGACTGGTTAAGGGTCTTGAGAGGGCAGGATGGTCCTGGATTGTCAGGGCAGCCCAATGTCATCACGGGGTTCTTCCAAGTGGAAGGGGGACATGAGAGTCAGAGAGAGGGCGGATGCCGTGCTGCTGGCTTTGGAGGTGGAGGAAGGGCCAGGAGCCAAGGGATGTGGGCGCCTCTAGGAGCTGGAAGAGGCTGAGAACAGTTCTCCCCTGGAGCCTCCAGAAGGAACACGTTGATCTCAGCCCTGGGAGACCCGCTGCGGACTGCTGACCTCCAGCACGTGACATGGTAGTGTCTTCAGTCCCTAAGCTTGTTACAGTGGCCACAAAAGCTGACACACTCGGGACCATTCACGGGGACGACTCCCAGGCTCTAGCTAAATCAGAACTAGGGATCCTCAAATCTGTGTTCTAATGAGCCCCAGGGGAACCCGATGCCCAGTGTGGGGGCCACGGTCCTAATTCCTCCAAGACAAGGCAAACTTCATGCCCTTTCTCTGTCCCACAGCCCCACTGAGGCGTATGGCTGGCCCGATGGTTTAGCCAACAACTGCCCCTCTCTCTTGCTTACCTATGTTTTGGGCCCTTGGGGGTGGGTGTTGGTGGGGATTCGCAGGCTTGGTCCTAGCCCATCCGTACACGTCACTGCACACAGCTCATGCCCATGCTCAGCAGATCCTGGGAGGTACAGCCCCTTACAGCGGGGACACAAACGGACCCCTGCCACCCTAGGGTCACTGGTGGCACACACACGGTCGCAGCCCTAGGTTTAAGCATCACATTATTTTCTACTCAGTCCACCCGCCCCGACGCACCCCACATACACCCTCCAAAGATACATGGTGACACCCTCTGCCTGCTCCCCAACCAGGAAACCAAAGGTATGTTAACAAGAAATCATTTGCAAATGCAGACACAGAGCTTCCTACAGCAGAAGCTCTAAATGCACCCCATCCCCAGCCGCAGAGGGCTTCCCGACTTTCCTAATGCCGTGGAAGGTCTTTTTGGAGGTATGCAAAACCACAGCCCAGCGCCTGGTCCGAATGTGTCCTGGGCTCTCTCTAGGAGGACTTGCATCTTCCTCCCGACTCCTGGGAGGATTGCTGGCGGTTGCCCCATTTTCTCGCCACTCTCTGGGAACAAGGGCCGGGAGAATAACAGACTCCAAGTGTATACACAGCTATAAAGTCCCAAGAATTGTCTAATGCATTTTTGTCACCTTTTGGGTGACTTAAGCCTTATTTTTATGCATGGCAGAGAATCTTAACAATTCACAAAGGGTATTTTGTATGATTTGGACAAAAGAGAAAATTCATACTGAGCCCTGCAAAAAGCTACTTAGTCGTGAAGTACTGTATACAATTTGTAGATAATTCACATCAAATTATGTCTCAAATTTGCCTGTGCGTGGTGGAGAGGGAAGAAAGGAGTGTGGGTGTGTGGGTGGGTGTCTCCCCCTCGCTGCCAAGTCCTGGAGGATATTAGAAGATCCGCCTTCCCTCCCTTCCGTCGCGCTGTCAAATCATTTGCTCATAGAGGCAAAGACTGAATGGGTATCAGGGAAAAGCCGCTTCACTTTGAACACGTTGTTCTTTCTGGAAAGTGACCCACGTGTCTTCCCGAAGGAGTGGGGTCAGACACAGAGGGCAGGAGAGAGAATGCTATCTCCTCGCTCCCTGGGGACACGGCCCCTCAGAAGCCTGTGCTGAGTCTCCCTGGCAGGGAGGGTCCCCCGGGAGAGAGGCGAGCCCCTCCAGCCGGCCCTTGGAGGACCCGGGATGAGAAGGAGCCGCCAGAGGACTCAGACACGGGGCTGGGCGCGAGGGCCCTTGCTGGTGCTGTTTCCCACGCTGGGCGTCACGGGAGGGCTGCATCAGCCGAGCATCTACATCCTGCTGTCACCGGCAGGGGTGCGTCCCGACTGAGATCACGGGGCTTTCGGAGTCTGTGTCCGACCCGTGCGTCAGAAACGAGACACCAACACCACTTCTGATGCCCTGACCATTACTGGCAGGAGCAGACATGGGGTGGACGGCCGCCTGTCTGTGCTTCCGCCCTCGGCCGCCCGCCCGTCCTCCCTCTCTGCCTCCTTCCTCCCAGTTTTATGACCTCTGCCTTCAGGGAGGCCTTCCCCCTGGCTGGTCTGTTACTACAGCCTGGAGTGATGGCCCGTTTCTCCGCACACCTGGGAGAGGTCTCCCGGTGGTGTTTGCCTCCCATCCCTCGTCTGTGCCAGAGGAGGCCCTGACTTAGCTCCACGCAGGACTGGGCACCGGCCTTGACTGCCCCGGGCACCCCCGTCACCTGCAGAAGGAGGCCTCCAGACCCTGTTTGGTGCCAAGGCCCCTCAGCCTGGCCAGGCCCACTGCCCACCCTCAAAGTCTGGGTCAAGGTCTGGCTCTGGCTATGCCACCTGACATCCTGTGTGCCCAGGAGGGGCCATGACCGGGCTAAGATGGGGAGGAACCCCCTTCCAGCCTCAGGCAGGGTGGGGGCGGTGGGGGACTCCAGGGAGGTGGCACTGAGCTCCCTGGGGGCCAGCTCAGTGTGGCGCTCATAGCCGGGCACCTGCTCACTCTCGGGGGCAGCCCTCGAGGGCAGGGGTCCTCACTTCTGTCTCCTTCCTCCATCTTTGGCCACCACACACTGTCCAGTGCCCCAGCCATGAGGGAGCTCCTCAGCATCTTTCCCTCCTGCTCTTTTAGGAGCCCTGGGGCTGCAGACTGCGTTGGGCACCCGGAGCCTCCCCCCTTTGCACTTCCGTCCCGGCTGCAGCACCAGGCTCCCCTGGGAACTTGATCAAAGTTCCTGGGCCCTCCTGCTGCAGGGGCTGCAGCAGCGGTCTGTGATGGGCATGTGTGCCAGTAAAACTTTATTTACAAAAACAGGCAGGAGGGGGGCAGGTTTGGCTCAAAGACCGCAGTGTGCTGACCCTGGCCTAGGGCCGCGCTGTCCGATGGGACAGCTACTGACCACATGTGGCCACGGAGCACTTGAAACACGGCCAGTCTGAACTGAGCTGAGCAATCAGTGTAGAGCTCACGAATTAGAACGAGAAAAAGAATGAAAATTTTCTCATTAATAAGCTTTTATATTGCTCACACGTTGAAATGCTATTTTAGGTATATTGGGTTAAATAAAATATAGATTACAATTAATTTCATTTGCTTATTTTTATTTTTTAAATGTAGCCACTTGAAAGTTAGAAACTGCAGAGGCGACCTGCCTGTGGGCTCCAATTCTGTTTCCACGGGACGGCACTGGCCTAGGAGGCCCCGAGGGGTCGGCTCCACTGGAGGATTGCTCCCCGTGTAGACCCTGGGGGGGGGTGGCCTGCTTCTCCCGCTCCCTATGATTGTCGCATGCTCCTCCCCGGCCAAATGCACTTCCGCCCCGTGCCCCCAGCCTCCCACTGGACACCCACTCCCCGTAGCTCAGCTCCCGCTTCTGCAAGGAAGCCGTGTTGCTGCCCGCCAGCCAGCACAGATGCCCGCCACTCCTGCCCCTTACACCGCACCCCTCCCTTCTGCACCCTGTCTGCTTCTGCGGGGTCCCCGAGCTCACATGTGTCTGTCCCCGGGCGGGCGGGGGGACCTACTTCATTCCCTGTGCCGCGCCTGGAAAGCTTGCGGCATGTCTGCGGAACAGATTCGTCGGCCACAGACGGGAGCGATAAAGTCAGGCAGTGCTCCCACGCCCTCCCACGCGACGGTCCTTTCAAGGGGCATGAGAAACAGATGTGTCCCCTTGTCAAGCCCCTCTGAGCTCGTCCTGTCCCCTGTCGTTTGAAAACTGTGCTCTAAACCCGGACCAGTTTGAAAGGGATCTTCACGTGAAGCCGAAAGCGAGAACCTCAGCTTCTTGAAAGACATTGGCCCCGACGCCTGTCCCATTCGGTCACATCGTCGGGAAGAGACGTGTGACTTTTATTTCCCCCTCAGCAGCAAGGTAATCTGCGTGTGCTGTTTGCTCTGTGGGCATCTCCATAACCCGTTCTGAATTTATTTCATGATGTCTCTTGAAAGCGCCGTGGACCCAAGACATGCTGAATCCAACTAATGAATTCGGCATGGACTGACAGACGCCCCCTCCCGCGAGAGGCCAGGAAAAGATGGAGAAATATGAAAAAGTGGGGTTCTTCTGGGGCCTGGCCATGTGTTCTTGAGGTAATGAGACCGAAACGAAGATGTGGATGTCCCCGTGGAATACGGGTGAGGACATGTCCAGCTTCTGCACAGCCGCTTCTCTGCAGGTGTATGGGGTTAAGAGACCAAACGCTAAAGTTCGCGGTTGCACGATCAGGGTCTCCCCACCCACCCTTCACTCAAAAGGTTGAAAAGGATGCAGTGGAAAGAGGCTGGAGAAAGGGAGGCCGGTTTTGAGCTGTATGTCCTCACTTCTTCAAGGTTAGAGACCCTGTCCGGAGCTGCGGGCCCGTGGCTAACAGGTGCGGAGGGCCCGGGGCTGCTGTGACGGGTGACCACACGCTGAGGGGCCACGGCGGCGTGGATGCATCACCTCACGGTTCTGCAGGGCGGAGGCCTGGCTGGCCTCACTGGGCTCCAATCAAGGTGTGGGCAGGGCTGCGTCCCCGCCCCGGGCTGTGTCCCCGCCGGGAGTGCCTGCCTTCCTCGGCTTGCGGCCCCTCCCTCCATTTTCAAGGCCGGCAGCACAGCACCTGCCTCTCTGGCCGCTGCTGCCTCCTTCCCCCACCCAGACCCTCCTGCCCCTCTCTTCCCGTACCAGGACACCTGGGGTTGCGTTTAGGGCCCGCCCAGATCATCATCGTTGTCCCCCCTCCCCATGTCCTTAATTTGCTCACATCTGCAAAATCCCTTTGACCACGGAAGGTGACATCTTCACGAGTACTGGGAGTGGGATGTGGACATCACTGAGGGCTGTTCTGTCCGCATGTGCTTCTTAGATGTGGAGAGTTTGGATGCCACACTGAGGCGGCATTTGGATCATGTCTAATTTCAAGCAGATGCCCCAGCAGGGAAGCCCATTTCCTCTGCAAAGTGGGCGATCTTGGCTCCCTGTTCACTCAGAGCCCCCTGTGTTTCCCAAGCTCCTCCCTCCTCTGCCGGGACTGGTGGCTGGCTGCAGGCTCCCTTCCCTGGCCCCCCTCACCTCCCACCACACCTGCGCTTCCCCAGTTCCTCTCTCGGCTCCCTACGAGGGTCGCTGTGCACAGCCAGAGAAGACGGCCCGCTCAGCGGGGTCCCGGGGGCACGGCCTCGGAGCCTGCTGGATTCTCAGGGGGCTCTATCATCTTCTCGATTATTCTCCACTGGATCCCCTCCTGTTCCTCTCAACAATATTCTAGTCTTCACCACCAACCCCAACGACCTGCTCAGAGCCACCTCATCCTTGGGGGAGGCCTTGAGGTCCGCCTCCAGAGCCCATCAGCTCCGAGGCCTCACCCCTCCCATAGTCTCACGTGTTGTCCTGCCTGTGGCTCTTTCCCCATTTATTCACAGAGCCCCGACTGGTGGGCACAGTGGTGGATGCTTAAGTGACACCTGTGAGGACAGCACCTAGACAGACGTGGTCCTCACCCTTGTGCAAAGTAGAGACACCTGACTGGGGTCTGTGTCTGACCTTGAGAAGGGTGCCATAAGGAACAGGCCTTGTTTAATTCATCTTGGAATCCCAGTTCAGACCCAGAGCTGGGCACACACCCACATACAGAGCACTCTGGAGGCTCTAGGATGGATATTCCATCCACCCATCCATCCATCCATCATCCATCTAATCTATCCAACCATCCATCCATTATCCACTCATTCATACATTGACCCACCCACCCAACCATCCATCCACCTATCCATCCACCCATCC